>NC_045703.1:37331468-37635437 GCF_009834535.1 Camelus ferus | reverse complement strand
ATAAGGCAAATGAAACACAAAATCTGATTTATTTTGTTTGGTGTTTTACCTTTAAGAACACATCAACTCCATGAAGATCTATAGACTGTCTGGAATCACTTCTTTTTTTCTTTTCTTTGAATACCTACCTCCAAGTCTTCTTATTTTGAAAGGCAGATTCCTCACCCCTAACTGGTCCTTCACCCTGCCTCTTCCTCCTCATAGGTCTGCTCTATCTCCACAGAGCTCCCAAACACACTCCCTACCCCATCTTAGAACATGTGCTTCCAATTCAAGGAAAAAGAAAACTAAAGCAAAAATACACACACACACACACACACACATATATAAACCTCCAATACAAATAAGAATCACTCCACACATAAGAGAACATGGTAACTGCCTAACTCATGCTGCGTGAGGTACAGAAATGAAAATGCCACCTGGGTAATTCCTTAGATAACATGAGTCCTTCCTGGAACGTATTTATTACACAGTAAAAAGAGTAGGATGTTCTTTATGAAATATTTTTCTTGGGAATTCAAAATGTAAGCTCCTACCACTGACAAGGTGGCATTTTTAGATTAAGCCGTAGGGAATCCAGCATGATTTACAAATACAACAGTCCAAGAATAACAGCCTTCCTGCCATTCGTGATTGGCATCATTATTACAGACTCTATTATAATCTTATCTCTCTGCCCAACAAAGCTATTCATTCAGCAACTAAGCACACGTCAAAGACAAGGCAGAGTCTACTTATTTGCAGGAAAAAAAATGCTTTTGAAAAACATAGTCTCATTGCTCAGGCAGAACCAGGACTGTACATGACACGGTGCAAAGGGCTCATGATAGAAGGCGGCAGGAAATGAAGTTGAAACAGAAATACCAGCTGAGAAGGTGTTTAATCTTCAAGGTGTGAGGTATTACATTCTAGCACTCTGTCTGATTGATACCAGGCATGAAGGGAAAAAATGATCTAAAACATATGGAGGAAAGTACGCTTAGGTCCCTTTGATGTCTGTGTTGGCAAAGCACTTCAGCTTTCACACCCAGTCTTTAATAAAACAGCTGGAGCTTCTGGTTTGTAAATAAAGGAAGTTGTTGAGTAGGGCCGGTCACAGACACAGAAATGCAACTTCACTTTAATGGGTACCTGAAACTATTTATCTCAATATTCACACACACACACACACATACACACACACACCTTTTAGAGCTGTCTTATAAGTGACTCCATATTTGCTTTGAATGATGCCTGTAACTTTCAAATACTTTTTCCTGTGGAAAACTAATGAATTCCTACAAATGCATGTATTCAAATGTGAAGGGAAGTTGAATAGTCATTCTCTTCCCCAAAGCCAGAAACTGAAAGCCATAAGCACAGTGGGGAGGAGGCCAGTGTAGGCTTCTTTCTGCACTAAAAATGATCAATTAAACATATAACTGACTTTTTTTTTTTTTTCCAGCCAGTGTGAGAAGTACACACAATAGCAGCAAACAAAAAAGGGAGATCTTGTCAATGATGCAGGTAATTCCCAAACTGTCTAGGTAGGTCCTCCAAATACACAAAAACAGCAGGGTCCTGCCAGAGACAGTATGTGAGGCAGATAAATCTTAACAGCAGAGAATTCAAGCCCCACATCCCATCAGTCTTCCCTGCGGAGCGTGCTGAGGATCCACACAGCCCAGGTTTGTAGAGAGCAATTCCTGCTCCGTCCCCAGCCTCATCAGTGATGCACATGTGTGCTTCCACACACCTCTGGACCTACAACCTCACACCATCTCCCACTAAATGCTAATGCGGGAGACCTAGAAAAGCATTCAAATAAATGTGTGTTTCTTAAGCAGGTCTATTCCATCTTACCCAAGACAGATGTATAGAATTCTAGGAACTAAGAATTGGGATCCAAACCTGAAATCATCCAAATGAAGTCCCACCCAAAAAGAATTTTCCGACTATGATGCTGACCCTGCTTCAGTCTGTCCACTGAGTGCATTGAGCACACAGTGGTTGTGATGCTGGCTCAGATCTGGAAGTCTTAAGGAGATTCTTCTCACCTTGAGTTGAGATCTGGTTCCCAGGGGTTTTTAACTGGTGATTCTGACTGGTCCTAGAGAGAGAGGAAAGACAAGAGAATTTTTCTAAATAGATCATTAGTTAACTACTTATAATTTTTAGCTCCAGGCAGTTTTTAGCATTGACATTAAGTGTATCAACACCCAATTTTTACGACTTTTTGATACACTTTTTAAGAAAAGCATTAGTCTCTTTGTGTGTTGCCTCTCAATTACTGCCTTTTTTACATTGCTGACAGAAATTCTGCAACTGTGCTTATAAGTCCTTTCAATAAACTATAAGGTCATTTATCAGAATTCAGATGATTTTTATATAACAGTGATCAGTGTCATTTATTGTTTCATCATGTATTTCAGACTTTAATTCTACTTTTCTAATTGGAAAACTAACTTTCTTGCTCTTGAATATGGAAGAAAAATAGCTGAGCAAAGAAGTATCTATCATCTTGAGTAATATACCATCTAGGGAAACAGTGGGCTTGCCTCGTCCTTGTCCATCTTGCTCCCTGTCCTCTGTAACAGTCTTTTACAATTTTCTATTATTCTAGCCCTTTGCCTGCTTTTATATTCTTTTAGACCTTATGTATATATTTTATATATATATGTATATATATACATATATATATATTTACTTTTTTATGCACTTTAAGAAATTTCCCCTAAATTCCTATCACTTACACAGCTCCAAAATTGCTTTATTTCATACAAGCAATAGTCTTGCCAAGACTCTCCACTATGACTCTCTCTCTCAGAATTAGAATTCAGATGTGAGAGCATGTCATGAGGACATGTATTAACACATGTAATTACATTAAGAAATGAAGTCAGACTTTTCCTGAGAGTAAATCTGACTTGACTGATTGATTTGATTTGAAAACTGGCTTTGCCAAATAGGTAAATTAAACATTTTCCATAAATCACTTGATTCTGTAGTTCTGAGATTTTAACAATAGTATATTTAAAGTGCATGAAAAGAAATAATTTTGTGAAAACTGTTTATTGGTAAATGTGTATCAAAATTGATAACGAGTTATTGAATACATCTCAGCAAAGCCCTTCTGGTAAATGCCAATAAATTGAGAATGACACTGACTCTAATGACAGGGTGACAAAGCCTTTTGCTAGTCAGGATCAAACTGAAGGGAACACAGTTGAATTGTCAGCTGATAGATTAATAAAAATATTTTTGATGATAGGTTCCTATATGAATTTTTATCATATAACTTGGAAAGAGCTCAAAGAATTGAGTGGTATTACTACACTAAAACTTCCATTTCTTTCTTCTTATTTGTGATAAGTGTTCTCAGTGCTTACATACGTATATAAAATATAAAAATATAATTGATGCTGAACTTTGCCTCAATTAAATTATAACTATTATTCATCCAGGAAAAGATAAGCTATTCTGATTATTCTCCCACCCATTGCCTCTATTCTCTTTTCTAACAGCCTATTAGGGAAGTATCAGACCTCCTAGATCGCCCTCTACACCTCTCCCTTTTTTCTCTTCCTCTTCATTCTTCCACCTTATCAACTATTTCCCAACATTATCCTTTAGCCCTTCTATTCATTTTTTAAAATTTTACTCATCATACCTTTAATTTACAATAATTACTTGCCTTCTGATTGATTATTTTACATAGCAGCCAGTTCTAATTCTATAAATGGACTATTTTCTGAAATACTTCAAATGTACCAATTAGAACTTTCTAAAGTTCTCTTTTTTCACTTGAAAAGGGTTAAGCATTAGTTGTTTTCCCTGTATTTGTTCATGTATTTTTCATTCATGCTCTTTATTTTACTAAATACATGTTTACTCAAATACGTGTGTACCCTCTCCCATTTGTATTTATAAATCAGATATTAAGCTAATTATACAGGCTGACTACCCTAACTATTCATAGTTTTGCTGTTCCAAGATGCTTCTCTGTGAACCTAAAGACTGGCTGCTTATAAATTCTTAGACTTGAAAGCCCTGAGTAATCATGCAATGAACATTCATCTTGATGGTCCTAAAATTCAAAGAGTAGCAATGCTGGAGCTAGATTAGATGCCTTTGCACAATGACCGCAAGTGGAAATGTAAACAAGCCAATCTCTGGATGTAGAACTGAAATGAAGACAGCCTCATATGGGATGAAACCAACTAGATACTTCAAGTTACTGTTTTAGTGACTTAGTAGCAAAGTAACAACACTAGATTGGAAATCTCAATACCTGTGCTCTAGGCCTGTTTCTGTCACTAACCACTAGCCACAAACCTGCAAGAGAGCCATATCCTCTTTGGATTATAACATGATGATGCTTGAGGCCCCTGCCTATCCTAAAATTCTATAATAGTAGGAATTTAAGTGTCCATAAGTGATCTTTCTGCTCCTGGGTATGTATAACCAAATCAAAAGTTCAGCCACAGTGATCATATATTAATGGATGTAACATATTTACATGCACATATTTATTAAAGTCACTGTATTTAGTGCTAACACTAATTTCAACCTCTCCAGGATACTGTGATTGGTCTCCACATAAATTTTTTATCCCACACAACCTACTGATGAGTTTTTTAAGCACACAGAACTCAGAGGAATACTTGAATGACTGTGCTATAATATATTTAATCAAAATATGAAATGAAAATAGGGTTTTTCAAATGAAACATCCATATTCATACATAGCTTTTGTTTTTTCTTCTCAACTAAGTCTCACATTCTCCAACTCAGCAAATTCATCTTAAACATTGTATTGGTTCAGTCATAGTTATAATCTTAGAGACCTCTGCCAGTATTTATTATTCGGCTACTTATGATCCTGCTATCACGTATGTCATCTTTCTTATCTTAGATCCAATCACTTCTCTTTTCCATAAAATTGCACAGTGCCTTTCACATTCTTATCAATTAGTATGAGAGATTTAATCTTTATAATTGACAAATATATATGGTGTATACACCAATGGGAAAGAGTTACCATGCTTCCTATTTCCCACACAATCTAGTTTGTATCCTACAAATAACAAAGATTATTAAGTATCTATTTCTCAGTTATTTAATAAGAACACTTTTTAATTTCATAATTGTGACATAGGTTTACAAACCTTATTCAAATACATTACCTCATTTGAGTCTTTGAATTAGTCTGGGACATAAAAAGGCAAACATATTTCCTCATGTTACAGATGGAGAAGGTGAGGCAGGAAGGTGCACCAGGATAAGCTCCAGTTATACCTCAGGATGCCAGAAGGCAACCTCATTAGTGTCTGCTGCCTTCTCCCACTACCAAATTTTGCATTGTTTCTCATCTTTTTCTAATGTCAGCTCAACTTCAGTAGCTATTTTCTGAAAATCTTTCTGTTTCAAACTTCTTTCATTCATTAAGAAAACCTTAATCAGCTCCTACCGTGTTGCAGACCCTGTGCTAGATACTAGGGCAGAGCTTGGACCAGTTAAGAAAAGGCATTAATCAAATAATTACAAAAGAAAAGTGGATATTGTAACTGTGACAGATGCTGCAAAGTAGGAGCACCCAGTGTCATCAGACCCTGTACACGGAGATTTGACCTAGCCAGAAGGGTCAGGAAAGGCCACCCTGAAAGAGTAACATATGGGCTTTGGTGGAACAATGAAGCTGATTTTACTAGATAAGAAGAGAAAGAGAAAAACACACACGTGAAGACCTTTAGCAGTAGGAAGTATAGCAAGTGGGGAGTAAGGAAAGAAGCCCAATGTAAATAAAATCAAGAGAATGGAGGAGAACAGATGGTGAGACATGAGAAAAACTGGAGGCCATGTCTGCAGGGTTTTAAAGCAGGTTGATGAATTTTGTCTTTATCCAAAAAGCAATGGTATTGTATACTTAATTTACATGAAATATACAAAGTAGGCAAATCCATAGAGACAGAAGGTAGATGAGTAGTTATCAGGGGCTGAGGGGAGGGGAGAATGGAGTGTGACTGCTAACAGATACAAGATTTCTATTTTAGAAGATAAAAAAGTTTTTAAATTAGATAGTAATAATAATTGCACATTTCTGTGAATATACTAAAAACTACTGAACTGCACACTTTAAAAGGGTAAGTTTTATGGTATGTAAATTATATCTTGATATGGTTATTATTAAAAAATAACAGTAGAAAAGTGTGAAAGATTTTAAGAAGGGAATTCTCTGATAAGATTAGAGTTTTAAAAGGATAACTGGCTTCAGTGTGAAAAATTAGATTTGGGAGTGGAGAAAGTAGTCTACTATAATAATACAAGTGAGAGAAACTTAGAAAAGGAAACCAAAAGGACTTAATTATAGATTGAGCATTAGAGACAAATAAAAAGAAGATATAAAAGGATGGTCCCTAGTTTTCCAGCTTGAACAAGGAAATGGATGTTGGTACCATTCACTAACATTGTGGTACTGGAGCATGATCAGATTTTGAGGGATGGGGGTTGGATATTGAGTTCAGTCTTTTATTATATTGAGTTGGAGATTCCCTGGAGAAATGTCAAATAAAAATTAAGATATAAAGGTCTGAAACTCAGAGCAGAGTTTTTAGTAAAGGGAAAACTTATGAGTATTCTGCATATAAACTTGTAATAACCTTTAATGAAAAATAATATGAAAATGAATACATGTGCATATATATCCATGACTAGGACATTATGCTGTACACCAGAAACTGACACATTGTAACTGACTATACTTCAATTAAAATTTTTTTTGAAAAATTAAATAATAGACATGGATAAAGAGAAACAACCTGGGAAGAGAATCTATAGGGTGAGAAAGAAGGTGGGCTAGGACCAACCCTAGAGGAACTCTGAATTATTGGCCATAGAGTACAAGACTGCAGTGGAAACATAAAAATAAACAAGTCAGAGAAGCAGGGAGAAAACCAAGACAGTGTTCTGTCAAAGAGGACAAGGAGAGCATTTCAAAACCTCTATGACAGCTTTCACACCATGTAATTCTTACCTAACTCCTCTGCTAGATTATGAGTTTTTTGAAGGAAGGTATATTTTCTTCTGACACTACTTAGTACTGGGCCCATATTAAGCATTCAATGAATATGTGTGGTTTGCAATTAAATGTTTGAATTTGCTGTTTGGTGAAAAAATTGTTACATCAGTAGCTCACAGTTTTATGCTAGAAAAACTTCAATGCAATAGACAAAAGGAAAAGTTTGCCACTTTTCCTGACTAAAGAGAGAGCTCTCTCTAACCCCTTAGTATAATGCCGGTGTGTGGCAGAGACAGAGCTAATGAAAATGCCTAATAGTAGCGATAGGCTAGCAGCAGTGATGGTAAAGGCAAAAACACTTGCACAATGAAATCGAGGCTTAAATAAAATGAAAAGGAGTCTGAAGGGCTACAGAGCCAAGATATATTCAGAACTAGATGTTTTATGGAAAAAGACAGCCAACTCAGTGAGCAGAAACAAAATTCAAGGAGGCTGAGGAAGGTATGAATTTGTGAACCATGGCTACAATTTGGTTCCCACCCACCCAGGATTCCAAACGATGTAACCAATCCCTACTGAGAGGATTGTTAATAAACAAGCTTACCTATATAAAAAGTTCATAAAAATCAGCAGCATAACTACACATATATACACATACCAAGGTTAATTACTAAGTTAAACTTTGTAAGCTATTCACATTGTTCTTTTAATTTGATTCTTTTGTTTCCTAAACTCCAGGAGCTTGTCGAAAGCCTACTGACTATAACCTTGAAGCCCAAGCAGGGACTCCCTCAGATTGGATGCATTTAACTGTAAGACAACTTCTTCACAGTTGCCATGAAGAACTTTGGGCATGCCAGCTAGTACTACTCTGAGAATAACACTGAATATTGGGGACATCTTCAGGGGACTGTTGGCACAGAGATTATGACTGTACATTTGCAAGACACAATGACTATTTTGGACAGATGTTACTACACAGAATTTCACACTGATTTATCCTTCTACTGATGTACATGAGAATTCTGGTCACTGACTTAGAGATGGACGAGAAATTTTACCCTAACTAAACTTTGTTGAGCAGACCTTGTCAGCTGAGGCTTTGCAAGTTAAAAAAAAAAAAAGTATGATCTGCATTTAGAAATTCCATCATGTCCTTTTCCCTCATTCTAACCTTGTCTCAAAAGTTTCACAATCACATATCACAGCAAAGAGTTTGAGATCTCCAATAAGTCTAATCTTGTTATCTTCTCTTGCTCTTATCACGTCACACATTTCTTTGCCTTATCTATTTTGCCCTAGAGGTCTGTAGTATACCTACTTCTAGTAGCTTTATTTGTAAACCTTTTAGAAAAGCACTAACTTATTCTCTTAAACTTACTCTTCTTATATGAAAATCAGTCAACAATGCTCCCATTTATACTCCTTCATTATGCTTTCCATTTGCAAGCACATTGCATAGTAACATGTTCTAGACTTTTCTGTTATCCTGCAGCAGTAAGACTGTTTTTTATATATATATAAAATCTTTGTATCTCATAATTTTCTTCTGTCACCCATGCTGTGGATGGAGGTTTTGTTTCTAATACTACTAGCCTACAGGCACAGACACTCAATAACTTTCATTTCCTTTTCCTGTCTGACTTTGTCCAAATGTATCTGGATGATCATTTCTTGTGCTATTTTTCCCAAAACAGAAATATAGAAGTAAATAAAGGTACTGCCTTTCAATTTATTTTCCATTTATGTGGAAAACCTAGAAGCTTAACCCCCAAAAGCAAGCATTCTTAAATTTTTGTTCAAATCAATTCTCTTAGCCATCAGGCCCATCACTGTAACTTAGAAACCAGTCTTGTGATGGCAGGACTGTGCTGCTCAATCTTGCCTTCTCTTGGCCAGAGGCCCCAGTGCTAGTCAGATGTAGGAACCATCAGTTTCGGCCACTGTGGGTCAGAGAGAGCAGCTATCAGCCTGCTCCCCACCACTGCCTCCAGAGGAAGAGTCGGCAGGAAAGGGGCTACGAGTCACTCCTTCCTCAACAAAAAACTGCTCCACAGAAACAGGTCAATCAACAAGTCATGTTATTTATTCCATGGAAATCCAAGTAAGTAGAGGGGCTTCAATAAAGAATGTTATTTTCCTTTGTTTAACCTGGAGTTTCCTACCCCTTAATTTGAGAATATTTTTTTGTGTTGTGCATACATGTGAAAACTATTAGCACTTGGTGAATCAAACTTTAAGAAACAATCCTCTGGAAACCTTTAGATTAAGAACGAAGGCCAATTCTCATGCATCAAGATTAATCTCCTGTTGCTTTTCTCTTCAGACTTCTATATGACGTTCCATTTATTACATAAGTTTATATTTTTCGAGGTGCTTGCTCCATAAACTGCCTCATCCCTACCCCAAATTTGAGATTCTAAAGTCAGCAGATCAGTGTTTAAATCCCAACGCTGTTATTCACCAGCCATTGAGCAATTAATTTAATCCCCTTTAGCCTTAATTTGCTCCTCTGTGGAACTGAGAACAGGTTTCCCCTAATACTAGCACAGCCCAGGGCAAAAAGGACAAATGAGGGCCAAGAACCACATGTCTGAACACCTGGAAGTTACCAGATTAACTGTGCCCCCTACCTGGCCTAGTTTCCACTCAGTTTCCCCTCTCCCACCCGCAAGGCTACTCCTCTGGAATGTGCTCACTACCAAGAGGCCAGAGAGCCACCTTGCTCTCCCAGAGCCTGCCCTTGCCTGCTGCAAGCCTGGGTAGGAGTATAGATCTGCTGGGGCCAGGCAAGGCAGAGGCTCCCAGGCCTCCTGGATGGTGATCAGAGTGCCAGAGGGCTATCTTTCTGACTCAGGATTTACACACGGCTCTAAGCATCTATCAAAACTAGACTGGGGAGAGGGGGTGGAGTAGGGAGGAAGAGGATGCAGCTATGGAGGGACCCTGGTCTGCCTGGACACCAGCAGTGGTGATTCGGGTCAGCCAGATGTAAACAAGAGCACCAATTCTTCCTCTAGTTTCCCAGGGCAGAAGACATCCATGCACACACACACACTCAGGTAGTACCCTCTGGCCTGGGGCATCCATTTTGGCTAATATATTTATTTCCCATAATTTTGTGTAGTATAATTCTAAACATAAAAAAAAGAGAAAATAAGACAAAAATCTTAGCTTGAAAAGGAAAAACTTTCCTTGGTTTCAGCATCTATGATTTGCAGTGTTCTCTGTGGCTCAGAGCACTGAGTGGGGGCCTCTCATACTCATGTCTAACGGCAGGAATGATTGTGATAATTGTACTTATTTCCTAGAATTGTGTGGGAGTTAAATATGATAATGCATGTGAACTACTATTATACCATTATCAAAATCAGGAGTAACTCTTCTCTAAGTTTGGCCTCTAATTCTTGTTGGGAAAAAAAGGCAATGAAGCTGTGTCTTTAGAAAATGAAAAAACCTGCAGACCAGTCAGTGCTATTCCACTGCTCAATCATCTCAGGACACTGAGACATTATAGCACTTTATTGGACACTGTGCTTTAAAGATGATCAGTTTTCTCCTTTATTCAAGAATAACAAAATACTCCAACTCTTTGAGAATAAGCACTATGGCTTACCTTCAATTGACTGCCTGCTTTAGGTAGTAGAAACAGACTTCTTATCATCTCTCTTAGAAGTGATAAGCAGAGATGACATTCAAGCAAACGTGATGGTCTCACATGGAATATTTTTGAGCAATAGTTCCCTCCCTGAACTTTCATACTAATTAAACAAGGAGGTTGGACTAATTTTTGGACAAAGAGTTTGCAAGAAACTTTATAAATATTACATGTTCCAATTGTAACAATGATATAAAATATATCTTTCTGAAACACAAGCACACAGATTTTGATGGGACTGACTTCAGGTACAATTTACTAATCTCACATAAGAGAAGAAAAACTCACTAGCTGTATTATGAGTATTGCAGGGCTTCAGGCCTCTGAAACAGATTTTGACCAAGGATATTCTGAGCAAATGGATAACATCTTATATAATATATAGGCTGTATTTACCTTACCTATTTGGTTCTTACACACAGTCTTCAATTCAGTCAGGCCATCTGCCCACTGAAGAGCCCATGTTTACTGCTGCCACTAAGCCCTCTAAACTTGTATCTGAACTTTGCCCTGAGAGTCTCCTCTGGACTCCTATTCTTACCACTCCTTTGGTTTCTAATTTTTTTTTTAACCTCACATGAGCATATTTTGCCTTGCTATTGAGATTATAACTTACCTGAGAGTGGAGAACACAAATCAATGGCTTTGTGTCCTACCCACCCACAACACAGACTGCCAGCACAGTGCTAATGGCTTCACCCCAACACAGAAGAGCTAGTTATTACATGGCGAACCTCAAAGGTCCACATAATTAGTTGGCATCCAGTCTTTTTTTTTTTTTTTTTAATTCTGGAAGTAAGATTAAACAATGCAGCAGGCTATTTGAGCTCTGCTTCATCCAACATGCTGTCAGACACCTGACAAATGCAGAGATATGAACTAGGTAACATGAACCCTTAACTAATTAAGGGATATAGTGTTTATGTGTTTCTATAATGAATAATTAACAGGAAAAATTTGAGAGACTCAGCCGCACTAATGTGGCAGGAGCTGCGGTTGGATTTGATTCCCCTTCTGTGTCTCCTTTGAAAGCATTCACACACCAGCCAGCATCCTTTACACTACATTTATAGGTATGTCATGTCTGGAGCCTCTCAGGTGGAAATTATGACAGTTGTTCTAGAAGCAGTGATAGAAGGGTAATTAAAAAATAATTAACAAGAATAATTAGCATGGGGCCAAGGGAGGAGAGCTTTTATTTTATCAGCTAGATTGATGTGATTAAATGTGTGCTGAACACAGCTAGAAAAGTACCACCACACGGCAATATGGAAGAAACTACGATTTTTCATTTTTATTTTATTTTCCTGCTATTCCTTCCCCAACAAATGTCAGGAAGAAACAGTCACTGGGATCCTCACTGCTTTTTGAAAAATTCCACTCAGCGTCTCTCACAGCATATCTCCATTTGAGCGAAGATCTAACTGCACAGCCCGGATGAACACAGTGGTGGAACTCCAGGACCTGTCGGCATGCTTCTGCTCGGGGCTGGGTAGTACGTGGTTACTTTGGCACTAGCCACGGAGGAAACAAAATGGCAAAGGCAGGAAGCAGTCATAGAATTTTTACTTGTTTTTGCTTATCATGTTTTACTTTCCTGAGAGCAAGACTAAACTCTGCTGGTAAAAGAACAGAGGCATGAAGACTCACGTTTAGCCAGTAAGGTGTCCTCGGCACTGATTGTCTTATAATTGAACAAGACAGCATGCAATTTTATGCAGTACTTTCCCTGTTACAGGGAGGCTGTACACGCTCAGGAATGGTGCCCTGCTGAGAGAAAAGCCCTTCGTTAAACAAGTCAGGCAGGCAGGAAGAGCGCGCTGCGCAGACAGCCCCGGCTGAGATGCCGGCCCACGTCACACACTAGTACTAGTGGAGTGGCCTTCGGCAGAACACCTTCTCTCCCTGAACCAAAACTGTCTTTAAAATGGTGATCATCATGCCTACCTGGCCTTGCATTTGAATTATCATTTATTTGAATGCCCTTCTTTTGTCACAATATCTGTTTTTATTATCAGGTTGCTTAATTTCCTGGAACCTGAGGTCTACCCCTCTGCAAAATGTAGGTAATGTTTATCTTATAGGTTTAGGATGAGAATTAAATAAGGTCCCTAAGAAAATTATCTCCCCAAGCTATATCATTTATCAAAAGTCATTGAGTGAAAAACTATGAAATATTAGAAGATAACAAATTTCTTGACTTACATTTACTGCTGGAAAAAATAATGAAAGGTATAATACGTGGACATCAGAACAATGGCTTTTGTGTTATTCCAAGGATCTGAATATAGTAGCACTCAGTAGGTTTTATTTGTTTACTTGCTTTATGTTTTGTTCATTTGCTTATTTTTAACATTTGCAGGAAACCACGCTGTCTCCTAAGCACTAGATATATTTGTTAAGGAATAAAAATATAATTAACACATCATCACACAATTCTGTTTCTTCCAGAACTTGATAGCACTGGGGAATGAGGAAGCAGAGTAAATGAAGTGGGTGAAGCCTTTAACAGTGATTGTGATGGTAGGCAGGAAGTCATTTACAATGATTTGGATTCTTCCAATGAGTTTCACTGATGCAGTTTGCCTAGAGGACATTTGAGATGGAAACTGGAGAACGGGGTGGGGGCCAATCACATTAGAGGGTGTGAGAATGGCCGACCTGTCTGAAGCTCCCATCACAGACAGTTTCTAGTAATTTCTGTTCATCATTTCAGGAACCTCACTCACCAGGAGCCATGGTTCCCCTGGGGTCACTGGATTTTAACAGAACCCATTCTTGGCTTGTAGAGCCTAGAAAGTTTTACTAGGCATATGTTATCTGCTAGCATGATTCATCCATTCCTGTAACAAATATTTTTTAGCTGATCCCTAAGCCAGTCATTGTCCTCTTGGACTTGATGCTGGTGGGAGAAGAGGCAGGAAGAGGCTCAAGTCTAGCTCAGATAAATAAATGTTAAGAGTTTCATATAGATTAAAACCCCTAATACTACACCCACCAAATCTCATAATTCACAGTAAAGGGATTTATGAGAGAAGGAGAGATTGAAAGTGCAAATGAGTCTTTTCCCTCCAAGCAGGAGATGTTTGCCCTTGTTGGTGTCATAGTTATCTTACTTTTCCTCGTGAGTTTTTGGCGCCTTGTTATACAGCAGGACCCATTGGCTTTGAAAAGCCCCAGGTACACCTGATTGCTACCAACATGTTAAAACCAAGAATGATTCTCAAATTCTTCCATGTTCAGAAATGCTAAGACTAAACATTGCAGCTCAGGTGACTGAATTTTAATTACAGTATCTGTATCATATTCCAATATTTATTGACTGACTAAATGAACAACAGAAGGTTCTGAGATAGAAGAGAGTGGAGGAAGTTTGTGGATGATAAGGAAACATTTTCAGAAGAACAAAAGAAGGAATACAGAGTCTGGCAGTTTGGCTGCCTCCATAAACTGGGTGTTCCATATAGTTCATTCCAATTCTGCCTGAGACTCTCCCTTTCAAAACATCCGCAACTGTTCTGATAAAAGAGAGCTAACAGTTGGAGGACATTAAAGCTGATTACCAATAGATTGCATTAACATGCAAAGCAATTAGGAACCACTGAAGAGTATTAACATGATGGGCTGATGCTTTGTGTACCAATCATAATTCTGAAACTGTGAAAGTTAACTCCATCTGCAGCCAGCCTTAGGCACTGTGATTCAAGGCTTCAAAAGCTGTTATTTGTCAAGACCCTTTACCTGTGCCCTTTTCATATGACATAACTCCAGGCCTGTACCTGTCCAACCAAATGGCTGCCTCCTGCTTTCCTATGATTGCAAAGTGCTATCAGCAGAACAGTTTTCTATTGAAGTCCCTATAAATTGATGACATTAGGTGATCTTTAACACCGCCAAATAATCCTGTTTCTGTCTGTCCACATTTATCTCTAGCTCCCATTTTCCTCAACCATTAGTCCAAAATCTCATTTAAGCATGGTCAGCTGTTACCTCCTTTATCATTCCCAGATGACTATATGGCTACCTCGTTCACAAATTAAGTAAAGCCCATGAGAATTGTCTCAGTTTCATTTGCTCATTTCGATATCATAGATACCTCCTCACTTCTCCCCTCCTTTGTTCCCACCTAGCACTGAAGTACTCCTGGTTCTGTCCCTGCTAATCCTTCAGCTGGCATCCTATCCCCCGGTAAACCATTCCATCAATTATTCCGTCTCTCTCCTATAGTTCAGCCTTTTCATGTTTGGTAGTTTACATAAGTATGTTCAAATCTCTCCTACTTAAAGAAACAAAGGCTCAGTCCTGTAATCCTTTAATTATCTTATTACATAGTATAAAAATTGCTTTCTAGATATACTATGGCATTTTAAGAATGAGTTTTCTTTACTATAAAACTGACAATACTAATTGGCTTAAAATTAGTCAATTGATCTTACTGAATAAAACATAACTTCTCTAATATAGTACACCAGGTTCCTCACTGTCTGTCCCCCTACTCAGCTCTCCTCCTTATCACCCACCCACCCACCCATTTTCCTTAGGACCCCTGTGGAATACGGAACTACTTTACACAACATTTTCTATCACCACCCTGTGTTTACAATGTTTCGCTCTTCCTGGGATAAAATCCAGGTTATAAAACAGTGGTCTTGGGCAGTTCTCCTCAGCAGGGAACAATGGGTAAGGCAGCAATCTGCCTTTGTTCACTGCAGCTATAAAAGAGCTTTAAAGTTGTCGTATAGGCAATGGTAATTACTAAGGTTTTGTAAACAGTGGAGTAATACTGGGTTTCAATATGGATCACTCTACATGAGAGCAGATTTAACGAGGACAATGATGCCGAAGGGCAAAACCAGTTAGAAGTTTGCTGAGGTTGTCCACATGAGAGGTGATGGGGGTCTGAAATAGGGAGCCATGGCAGTTAACGTGTAGCCTCAAAGAGGCCCAAGGAGCAATACCACAGAAGTCAGAGTTAAAAGAGGAGAATATATCATCACAAACCTAGAGTACAGAGTCCAGCATGAGCACCAATGATCCCAGGATCAATCGCCATAGAGAAGAACCAAAAATGTGGCCACTTGATTTAATTAAGAAAACATTTGTAGCCTAAACAGCTACAGAGTAGGAGCAGAAACAAGAATGCAGAGCTGAGGAGTGAATGGGAGACAGGGAGTGACTGGCTAGTTGGTGAAGGGCTAGTACTTTCCAAGAAGTTTAAATAGAAGGGAAGCGAAATAGCCTGGTCTAGAAGCTCCATAGAGTCAAAGGGCTGCTGAAGGTGAGAAAGAGGTTTGCATATTCATAGGCTGACAGTCTGCTTAGAAACTGTTTTCTTAAGGGAATTCTCCTACACTGTTGGTGGGAATGCAGTTTGGTGCAGCCATTACGGAAAACAGTATGGAGATTCCTCAAAAGATTAAAAATAGACTTACCATATGATCCAGCAATCCCACTCCTGGGCATATATACAGAGGGAACCTTAATTCCAAAAGATACATGCACCCCAATGTTCATAGCAGCACTATATACAATAGCCAAGACATGGAAGCAACCTAAATGTCCATCTACAGATGATCAGATAAAGAAGCTGTGGTATATTTATACAATGGACTACTACTCAGCCATAAAAAAATAAAATAATGTCATTTGCAGCAACATGGATGGACCTGGAGATTGTCATTCTAAGCGAAGTAAAATACAATATGATATCACTTACATGTGGAATCTAAAAAAAAAAAAAGGACAAACTTACTTACAAAACAGAAACAGACTCACAGACATAGAAAACAAACTTATGGTTACCAGGGTGGGTAGGGGGTAGGAAGGGATAAATTGGGAGTTTGAGATTTGCAGATACTAACTACTATACATAAAAGGGATAAACAAGTTCATACTGTATAGCACAGGGAACTATACTCAATATCTTATAGTAACTTATGGTGAAAAAGAATATGAAAATGAATATATGTACATTCATGTATGACTGAAACATTATGCTGTACACCAGAAATTGACACAACATTGTAAACTGACTATACTTCAATAAAACTGTATATATACAGAAAATGTTTTCTTGAAAGATCAGGTAGTAAATGTTTTAGGCTTAGAGGATACAAGGTCCCTGTTGCAACTATTCAACTCTGCTGTAGAAGCACAAAGCAGCCAGAAATAATACGTAAGTTAATGGACACAGTGGTGTTTCTGTAACACTTTATATACAAGAAACGGTGGAAGCAGGCCTCTAGCCATAGTTTGTTGGCCCCTAAGTGACCTCAGGCAGATAGAAGTGGTGGGATCCAGTGCAAAGCTTTGCCTTAAAAAGGAGGAAAAAGGAATAATGATGTACACCTGTAAATAGAGGCTGGCTTACTGTGACTAAAAACTTGAATATAAATTCAATCTTTTAAAATTATGAAGAGATATATTCTAAAAGGGAACCCAGACATTTCTAAAATGGCTCTTCATAAGATTGTAAAGAAAGAAACATTTATTTAGTTGTATTGAAATACTTTGGATATTTTACATTCTCAACCATTCTGGATCCATCTTTTCTGCATTTTGATCCGCCTAATATCAACTCTCAGAAACTGTGAAATGGCATTCATGATAGCAGCGAGGACCTCCCCTTCACATGCCACCTCAACTTGGTACAACAAAAACTCACCACTGCCTGCTCTAAAAGGAAGGTCTGATTTTTCAGAAAGGATCACATTATTCTCTTTCAACCCTAGATCTACAGCTATCTTACTTGAAAAGCTGATTGTGGCATCCTGGCTTATTTCCATGACTAAAGCAATGTGATTAAGTTCCTATAGGCTTTAGATAATCACCCAGGCTTTTTGATTCTTATAATCAGGTCAGAGCTTCAATCAGTGAAGCTCTCCTAATACTATTGACTGCTTTAAGAATCTGAACAGGATAGCACCTAAAAACAAAGACTGCAGTTGTGTGAGAAAAAGCTTTTAGGATAGTTTCCTTGGTACAGTTTAAATAATGTGACAACAAAGGACTAGCATATCATGGATGTTCACATGCTAAATCCTGATGGACATGGGCATATTTGTAGGTCAAAGTGGGATGATTCTGTATGTTACTGATTTTCTAATAATTGCAGTGGTCTTTCACTAAGACAGATTCACTAATCACCATCATCATAATTAAGCTGAATGGACTTCAGTAGCTTTTCTGACCCAGCCAAAAATTGCCAGGTGAATTATTTTGCTGACTTAAATCATGTGACTATTAATACTAATTCCTCCTAAAAACATGTCTAGCAAGGCAACTTTCTCCTCTTTAAAAAATAAAGAAAACGTGGAAACTGGTTGAGTAATATTGCTCTTTGCCCACCTACCCACCCACTATCAGTAAGAATGTCTTATTTGGGGCTGAGGAGTAGGGTGGTGGATATTTGGTGGCAAAGATCAGTGATGCTAGAGTTAAAGAAAAAATGTTCTAGTGCCTGTCAGGGGAGACACTGAAGACTTTAACTCCTCTCTAAGACTGTTCTGCCGAATGGCTCTAGGGAAAAGCTGCAGGCAGTCCTCTGTAGTGGATAGAAGAAATGGAAGAAAAATGTGTTAGGAAGCAAAGAGGTGAGAAATAGGCAAACAACAAATAAATCTCTTGGTAGTGTTGTGGATTGATAGATAGCACTTCATCCTGAAGCATTTCTCAAACCCCCCTCCTCCCAACATGCAGTTTCACCAGAGAAATGTAAACCTTTTAGGAATAGAAGAAAATCAGAAAAAAAAAAAAAAAAAAAAAAAAAAAAAAAAAAAAAAGAAGCAAAGAGCCTAATGGTGAAAAAGGAAAGGGAATACTTTGGACCAAGTTCGGTTAGTCAAAACACATTACAGAAAGGACCATGAGCATTTAAATTCCCACAAGGTCCAGGTAAAGGCTCATTTTTCACAGTCTCATCCTTCTGGCACTCCATTTGGTTGGTTGAAAGGTTGAGTCACAGCCCTGCTGGGAAAAGACTCTGTCCCAGAAAACTACGCAATAACAAACGTTATGGCCAGTCCACTAAATCACATGCTAGGAAAACCTTGACCTACTCTAAAGCTGTATTCCCTCAGTGCACAGAATCTGAACCTGGCTCCAAGCATCGTTTTGACAGTGAGTTATCTCCCTAAAATCCTCTGCAGAAGCAGGAAGTCCTAAAGCCCAGGAAGCATTTTAAAAGTTCATGTTCCACTGGGATAAGATACCAAAATCACAGCTCAGAACTAAAATCTCCACTGCAACCAAAATAACTCGCTCACTCCTACCTAAAAAACTTCATGTGGCATCTCTGGATGCCATGCCATAATTTTTGTATAACTAATAGCTTGCATTTCTAAGCCATTTATATTTTACCCAAGTGCTTTTACATAGCATCACAATTACACACTTCATCTCTTTCAAGAGTTGCTACACTTATGTGTGATCTATATCACTGTATTTTGCAGGCTATTCAAGCATATAACCACAAAACAAAAATGTCTCTAATCCTCTCCTACTCATTCTTTGAGAATACAAGCAACCTACAAATTCCTGGGAAAATGTCTAGGTATCAGCACAAGATTTTTTTCACATGTACACCAAGACTTAATTCTCTTGGCCACACCTTCTTCCCTGCCTGAAAGTCCGTCCTGAAAGTCTTTGCACTAGCTATTTCTTTTTGCTTGAAGTCCCCCTCCACACACACACAATATTTGTGTGGCTCCTTTTTCCTCAGAGAACTGTTCCTTGACCAGTCAATCCAAAGAAGCTTCCAAGTCATTGTCTTTTCATTGTGTTTTAATTCACCGAAAAGCGCTTATCAGTCTATTTTTTCTTGTTTATCCAATTGTTTATTTGATTGATGTCTACATAAATTGATGCCACATAAATATACTAATGTGAAATAAAATCTTTAACTACAGAGTCTATAGGGTTATATAAACAATCTGCTTCAGAGAAAAATTGCACCCTGGTTCCCCAAAAAGTCACAAATCAGCCATTGGTATGTCCAGTTGCAGAGAATATAAAAACTTAGAAGTTCGATGTTAAAATACCTCGGCCCAAATTAGGCCAGCTGCAGGCAGGAATTCTGCAGTAGGAAAGGAAGGCATGATCCAGTTCTTTCTTGCTCATTAGTTCCCTATCTCCCATTTACCATTCCACTTTCTCTTCCTAGCTGCAGCTTCTAGCCCTTTCCACGGCTGAGGAGGAGAGAAGAGAAAAAAAAAAATGAGGAAAACCCTTCCAAGATGGGTGCCAATATCACTGGGAATTGATTCTCTCTGGCTCTGGCAGATATTGTAAGTTCTCGCTTTCTCTTTTCTCTCGGGGACACACCTATGGATTCTTCAAAACCACAACCACTCCCATTTCTAGAAGTATCTCCCCTGCAGTTCCCTAACATGAATATCCACCCCCCTCTGAACACCAAGGAGTCTCCTTTTGGGCCCCAGTCTAGGCCTCTATCTGGAGTCTCCTAACTCCCCGAGAGGTCCCTTAACACCCCCCTAGAAGGGTCAGGCTCTGGTGGCCACCTAGGGTCTTAAGTAGTTCTAGACCACTGTTCTCTCTCTTCTTTTCACACTAGATGAGGGGAATTATGGTTCTCACCACCTTCTTTACAATCCTGCTTAGGAAATGGCACCTCGCATTGAAACTTTTAATCATGGGCTTGGCCAAAGCTAATTTTACATATTTTTGCATTCTTATCAAAATACATGTATTCTATTAGTCAGTCTCTCTTCTATGAAACATTTTCCATATAGGATTAGTAATGTCTCCCTTTTCTGTACCAGTTTAGGCCATGAGAAGAAGAGAGACTATTCAGAGTAAATACGTATGAAGCCCAAATATGTAGTCCAGCCTTACAAACAGTCACCCATATGACAAGCCTAAATTAATGAAGTTGCAGGAAAAAAATGTTGATTTGGTTCATCTGGCAATGAACCTTATTGGTTCATGAGAAAAGAAGAGTATAACTTTTATAAACATTTCAACATTTTTGTTTTTAAGGTTTATCACATATCCCAGTAGAGCAGAGTTGATATGAGCATCTAGATAATACTGAAGAACGAACTGTTAAAGCTATTCCACCCACCAGCTCCGCGGACCCTGGTTTGCTCGTTGTTGAGGCCATTCGTAATAATACACAGATCTCGTAAAGCTCACTTGGAGAGGGACTCTCCAAATTCCCACATACTTACCTCCAGAGGAACTCAGAGTACCCCAGTTAAAATCCCTTAACAACCCCCAACATCTCTGAGGGCTGGCCAGGGAAGTATTAAATTTTTAGCGCCAGAATTAATGCCAGATTAGAGTCACACAAGTTTTATCCTTGCTGATTTATGATGCCATGTAGCATAGTAAATGAGACTGTTCCTTCCCTTTGGGACTGTTGAAAACTCCGAGTTCTTTGTTTCTCATGACACATCTTTCTGGGATGGGACAGGCAATGAAAGCAAAAAGCAAAAAAAAAAAAAAAAAAAAAAAAAGTATCTGACAGTCCCTTTGATGTAAGTCCCAGATATTCTCTTTCTCAAGCCAGCCTAGATTGTCATTATGGAGAAAATTCAGAATTGCACATAAAACAAAAAGCCTAACAGAAACATCTCACATCCTCTGACAAACTAGAACAAAGCCATGAAGGCCATTGACCCAAAACAAGGAAGAGAAAATCTGAAAGAAAGGGTGTCTTAGTATTTTATAAAAGCACCCTGGTAGAACTCAAATTAATAAAAGTTTGAAAACAATCCCCCACTATAGATTCCTTACTCACCAGCTATGTGGCCCTGAACCTGTTTCCTCACATGTGAAGTAGAACAGCACCGTTTACTACTTACGGTTGATTTAAAATTTGAATGATTCAAGATATGATTTAACATTAGGTTTTATAATGCACATGGATTTAAGAAGCCAGAAAATTGTATCCTTTTGGTCAGAAGATTTTTTTAACTTGCTTCCAAACCAGGTTTTACTCATCCTTCTAGTTCAGAGACCCTATATGAATGTGCCTTATTCAGAATACTGACACAAAGGAGGTTCTCTAGCGCCATTTCACAACTCCGATAGCTATTTCCTATCTGAGCCATGGTGTCTTTGTGAACACCTATATAGACGTCTGTATGTTAGATCTTAGAGGCTGTAAGATCCTATTTACTAGGTTGATTTAGTCTTACTGCTGAAGAAAATGACCCAAGAGTAGTAACATGCTTAGTAATTCTTGCTTATGGCAACAAAAATGACCACCTTATTTATATGATTGTTTTTATATAAAACGCTAATATTGTCCCACAGGGGTAAAATGAGAGACATTTGGTTTTAGTGTCTGATGCCTTTTTTAGAATGAGGGGACCAAAGAAAACCAGTGCTTCAGGCTACTTAGTGGACTACCTTTCAGCTGTCTGGGAGAAACTGGCCGGGATGCCAGCCTCCTCACCTGGCATGTTCACAATCTCTTTGCAAACAACCGTGTCTGTGACTCAGAATCTGGCTGCCGAGCACGTCCCAGGCTGCAGGCTGTGGAGCCCTAAAGAGATCAGCCACAAGGCACTGATCAGGAAGAAGTTCCTGGAGGACAGCTAAGCCTTTGCCATGTTGTTCATAAGGATTTTCGAGCGGAGTGACTGGAGAGCGTGCAACGGTGACTGTCAGCCCCGGGAAGCTGTCAAACATTGGGCCCACATGGGTGAGTTCACTCTGTTTACCTTGCTTGATATAAAGCCGGAGGAGGGCCGAGCAGCAGCCATAAATTCAAATAAGCTCTTAAAGCCTTCTCAATTGATCACTACATAAAATGACACAGAGCAATTGTATAATCACCTCACACACAGGTAACTAAATATATTGCCCTTTCCAGATTCACTGATGTAAACACAAAGCTTTTTCTCCCCTAGCTAATGGTTGAGAGCAGCTTTATATTGCTTTCTTGTGAACTTAATACCTGGCAAATAAACGACAGTACTGGAAGCAGCTCTGTGGGTCAGGTGGTAACACACATACGACGACATCTGCTTGTAGCAAAATAACTACCACAAGTGAAGCAGAATTAAAGCCTTGGTTGCACTTCTGTCTCTTACGTGTATGTTAAATTTTTCTGTGAAGGTCAAAAAGACAAGATTTTCTCCTAAATTTCCTGTCCTCCTATGTTATATTAAAATATATAAACTTGACTCGTGAGTTGACACAAACTGGGGCAATCAATAACACACAGAAGACTTGTGAAATCACAAACTATTAATTAACTCCTGAATCTACATATGAACAAGGAGCGACATGGCAATGGGGAACAGAGATCACCAGGATACCTAAATGGGAAAGTAAGCAGGTGCGAGGTACCAATAACCTTTCCTAGTGTGAACATTGTATGTGATAACTTGGGCCAATTCTGGAAGTCAGAATCTAAATTCTGGATTTTACCCTTGACTCCACAGTCCATGAGCACAACTTCTGTAACCACAAGAACAGTGTCTTTCATTGAGGTAATTTAAAAGGAGGAAAAAATGATTCCTACCTCAATAACATTGCCAAATGATTACATTTCCCCGGATGACTGTCAACAAAAATAAAGACATCTTCAGAAATCTCATAACCTTTTACAGGTTTCTTTTGTTTCAGGATCTCCATCTTTCCGGTGAGTATGGGCTTCACAACAGTACAATTCAGTCTTGACGATATTATTCGTGTCTAATAGATTGGATAGGTACAGGATTTTGGTCCTTCTATCTTAGCATATTTTAAATGAAGAACTATCTTATTTCTAATATACATAGCCAGTTGCTATAGAGCTCTGGACACTTTTGCATAAAAGTCAGAAAATACAGAATCTCAGGCTCTACTCCAGACCTCCTGAATCAGAATCTCCATTTTAACAGTATCACAGTGTGATTTGTTTGCTTAAGGTTTGAGAAGCTGTGGGCTCGGTGCTGTGAATTCAATTCAAGAGCCCACAGCAAACGGGGGAGGTGAAGGAACCATAGTTAGGGGTAGGGAGACCAGATGCAAAAACAAATCAAAGAGGAGAGAGGCATGAGTGAGGTCATAAACAGGAGCCATAAAACATAAACAAGGTAAAGCAAAAACAGGATGAGGACCAGAATAAAGAAGATTAAGATGGAATTAGATTAAAATTTCAGGAGGACAATCTATATGATACCGGAAAAATTCCAAGATTACTGCTCAGGGTGGATAACTCAACCTATAACTTAAATTTCAAAATCAGTAGAACTGACTTATAGTGGATGATGACCACAACTTGTTACCTTCTATGTCTCCAAGACCTTCATCTTTTCTCACTTTAGATATCACTGTATCACCTTATCACTTTGTTTCCCTAAACAGAAACAGGTTTGTTTGTTTATTTTTTGCTGAACCTTCACAATTTCCTACTGGTTAAACATCATATTTAAAAACAAAAATCTTTTCTGTTAATAAAGTTAGATTACTCAAGAAAGAATATTTCTGACCAGAGGTTTTTTCTGTTGGTGAAAAGTTTCCTCGGTTGGCAAGCTCATAGGCAATTTAATCTGGTGAGCAGCACAAGGAATACCAGATTTAGATCCACAAGGGCCACCGCTTTCAAATGCTCACAATCCTATGAGTTTAATCTAATTATCCCTCATTTTACCCATTTTACAGCAGAAGAAGTTAAGGCTCTGGAAAAAAAATAATTTTTTTCCAAGTCTGACAGAACTAGGACAGTGTCCAGAACTTGCGTTCGTAGCCACTCTAGTGCATTACAAGAAAGGCAAGCAAAAACTAGCCCCCATTTATCAACTTAAATGTCTCCTGTGTCGCATGATGTAGGAAAAGTAATCATTCCTGGAGTCACCAGAAAACTCACAATAGTGGACACCATCCCTGTAACATAATGAAGAACCTGAGCAGATTCCTAAATTTTATCTTCAGAATTTTTTATCTCCTTAACCATCAACGAGATGCTAAATGCTTTCCTGAAACATAGAAAACCTGTGTGTATGTGCGCACGCATGTATGAAATGGTTAACAAATGGTAACATTGCTCCTACGTGTGATCTATATGAGATCTAAAGCTCTACTCACCATGCTCCACATGCTGTCTGTAGGGCTGCTTATCACAGTGCCTGACATGGAGCAGAACAGCAAGCTCTCAATAACTCTTTACTGAATGATTACGATTATGATTATGAGATTGTTAACACTGAAAGCTGAACTCAGACATGTCTACCAAAGATTCATTTTCATGTTTGCTGTGGATTTTTCTTAAACCAAGATGTTAACTCCCGGTTGTGAAAATAGCAAAAGATTTTGTTGTTTCTTTACATCAAAATTAATTGTGATAAACACATGAAAACTGCTGGCTCACCAGAAAGATTAATACCAAATTTAAGAAAGAGCTGGCAGCTAAATTTGTCCATATTCGGGGAGTAATACACAATTGAAACTTTCCCCCAAGGAGAAATTAGATACAGCTTGTAAGCTATTACAGGAAATTGCTGCCGTAGCTTCTCCAATTACAGATTAAGTATTAATCATTTAGCAAGCCAGAAATGACGCCAAACTTACACTAATATCATATCAAATGATGTAAATTCTATTTTAGCTATGTTTAGATATTTTAGCTTAATTCTCTAATCCTTGTCCAAAAACAGTGAATATTCCACCTCGCAAAAATAACATACACAAATCCATTCCCAATATGTACATGTACTATCTCCATTAAGCATTATTTGCATGTGATTACATTCTCATGGTCTACAACACTAAGGGACAAAGTTAAATTGAAAGAAAACAAGCTGATATCATGCCATTCGAGAAAATCATTTCTGATGAGTCCAAAAGTCAGAAGAAATTTAGTTCGGATTCCTAAACAACACAGAAAACTCTGATGTTCTGAATGATCACTATGAATCATTTATCCTAAGTGTCATAATCAAAAAAAGGAAATTCAATTATATTCAGTATTTTCTTCTAAGTCAGTCAAGTAGGTGAAAATTTTTTATTTCCATTAACATAAAAAGATTATAAGCTTGAGCACCAATTATTCAGAAAATTCAATGAACCCCAAACACCTATTCTCTAAGAATTTTATTAAGCTTTTGTAAAAAGTCAGAAATAACCCAAAAAAGAAGAAAATTAAATAAAATGGCTCAATAACTTTGCAACAATTACACTGTACCATACTAGGAAAGGTTTTTTAACTAAATTATCAAAATCTATTTTAAGAACTTAGCTTTTAGTGCTCAAGATCAGAATGTTTTTTGACCTTCCAAAAGTCAGTTTGCATATTTTGAAGGACAGAATCACTTCTGCTTTACTTTGATATACTAAAGGGAGAATGCTGAGATATTTCTAGATAAAGTTGCACATGTTTACAAATAGTCTAATGTGGTTGGCTTCCAAGGTTGATTAGGATAGAGATCCTCATACAACTTTTAGCTCACTATCTCATTTCTTCAAGATGTTTTTACTACCCCATATTCCAACTGTTTTTCTATGGAAACTGTAGTAAGATTTGAAAACTTAAGTGAGGAAAACACATTCTCCTTACTAATTAAAATGAAACACACTGAGCTCTTGACATTTATATCAGATAGGTTCTGGAAATTTTCACAAACCTCCAATCTTAAAATATCACCATAGAGAATCAAAACTCTGCATGGAAACCAGTATAACTGAGTGGTGGGTGGTCAGTAGGGCTTAGTCACTGGCTAACATCTTACTTTTCCCAATCAACACACCAGCCTCAAAGAGGTTATAAGTCAAGTTCATGCCTCAGCAAAATCATAAATTAGTTTTTGTCACAGATCTTCAGTTTAATTATGAGGAAATGAAACCAGAAATTTTAATGTGCAAATATCAAAGTTAAAGTAAAAATAGGATGCTCTCCAAAAAGAAAAAAAAAATACAATAAGTGTAAACTCAGGGGCCAATGACTCTCTCCCAAGCCATTGAGTGGGACGGCAACAAATCTGTCCAAAGTTTTTAATGCAATACTCTAAAAAAAGCAAAGCCAAAACTACAGCTCTAGGTAGCTTAAAACTACTTTTAGCAAGGTAAACAGCAGAGTGTATTTCAGTTTGGGAGAGAAAAAGCAATTATCACCTCAAGGAAAATATTTTTCTAGGGAAATGCAATTCAAAAATTTTCACTCAAGAGGGGACTAATGTGATACTCAATTCAAAAAGACCTATCAACACAAACACACCCTTCTATTCATATAAAGGTTTTGTGGTGATCACTCATTTTAATAAGACAGAAATAATGAAGTAAAGATTGTGAAGACATCTATTTCTAGTAATGGTAGGTAATTTGAGCCAACTCTGCAGCTAAGGACAGCTAAAAAAGCTGAACAGAATATAGTTTTTAAAACTGCTTGAAGGCATTAAAAACAAAATTTTAAAACACGTATCAAGGAAATACAACAACTAAGGAAGATGAAACCACTTTGGGGGCTAATTTTTTCCTCAAAGCATTGACAGATTTTGGAGGGACTGGCTGAGAGACTAAAAGATTGAGGAGAGCACTGGATGGTCTCATGGAGATAGGGAGACAGTGACTGAAGTCCAGGATTCACCATGTGGGAGGTCCGTGGTGAATCCACCTCACTATGGATTGGGACTTAAAAGGGCTAGAATCTACAAATAAAGGTTAACTGGAAATAGAAATGGATCTCAAAGGCACTGCAGCCCAACTTTGAATCTTACCAGTCCCTAGAATTGTATTAAGGTGATCGTAGAGCACGTGGCTCTAACTGCCAGAGTGGTAGATCTCCGGGCAGAAATGACTATAAGTTCCTTAAAAAGGAAGATGACATCACTGTAAGCACTGAATTATTTCTTTACACAATATTGCAAACATCACATCAGGCTCAAAATAAAAAGTTATCATGTACATATGTGAACAACAGGTATGATTTAAAAAACAACCGCAATAAAAGACAAAAGAAACACACGTTTAGAGTCTATAGATTAAAGTTATTCTCCACAGGCTTTAAAATGAGTGTTCTTACTCTACATAAAGAGACAAAAGACAAGACTGGAAATTTCAGCAGAGAACTGGAAACCATAAAAATTAACCAAGTGGAAATTCTAGACAATAAAGTAATATAATAAAATAGCCAAAATTAAGAACTCAGTGGATCATTGTTATCAACAGAAAGAATCTGTGAACTGAAATATAAGCCAAAATAATATATCCAAAATGTTGCACAAAGAAATAAAACAGAAAAATACAAAAAAGGGGATAAAAGACATAAAAGACAATGGAAGGATCTACAATGCATACAACTGAAGTTAAAGAAGAAAATAAATAAAAGAATGTGTCAGAGCAATATTTGGAAAAAAACAATATCTGAGAATATTCCATCTCTGATTTTTAAAAAACCTGAAATCACAGCATTAAGCTAGAAATGAACTTAAGAAAATTAGACTATCTCAAAACATTTGGAAATTAGAAAATATATTGTACTTATAAATAACCTATAAGTCAAATATAAAACAATAAAATTAGAAAACATTTAAAGTGACCAATAACAAAAAAAATCACATATAAAAATTTGTGTGCTACAACTAAAGCTATATGTAGAAAGTAATTTATAACACTGCATGCATAAACTAGAAAAAATACAGGATGAAAATCAATTAGCTTAACTTACATTTCAAAAAGTCAGATAAAGAACAGAAAGTCAAAACCATAAGTAGAAGGAAGAAAATACTAATGATCAGAATAAAAGTTATTAAAATAGAAAGATGAGTAACAGTGATAAATTCCTAGTGTATCTGATTGATGAAAATAGAGACTACCCAAATAAACATAAGTAGAATGAAAAAGAGATTATCACTACACTTTTTAAAATCATCAAAATAAAAAGATATTAGGTATAAATATATTAGGCTCTTTGAATAAATGCAGAATTCACCAAAAAAATTAGATTAAAGAGAAAAAGTCTGAATTGTTCTATGACTATAAAAAAAATTGAATCTACAATTAAACATCTCCCAACAAAGAAAACAACAGTCCCAGATGACATCACCAGTGAATTTAAGCAAATGTTTAAGGAAAAAACTTTAATGTATTATAGGAATGTGAGTTTTTTTTTTTTAACATTCCAAAATCAATGGCTCTCATGCCACAAACAGAATAAATGATCTAGTTAATATGGTCATCCCAAAAAGATTGACAAATTTGAACACCTGTTTATCAAAAGCTGTATTAAGTGAACAAAAAAGGTGAGTCAGAGTAGGAGGGTACATTTGCAACATATTAAGGAACAAAGGGTTTATAGCTAGAAAAATTAAAAACTCATAAATCAATAAAAAAGACATTCAATAGAAAAGGAGCAAGAGATGTTAACAGGCATTTCAGAAAACCAAATGGCTAATAAGCTTATGAAATGCTTATTATGCTCAATTTCAATAAAAACTAGGGGAAGTGCAAATTAAAACTCCAGTGAGATAATTTTACATATCTGCTATTACCAGCTATATCACATGTAGCCAAGCATGTCTACTCATCCACTGCTTTTGGGAGTGCAAATTGGTGTAACTACTGCATTCGGGGTTTTTTTTGTTTGTTTATTTACTTGTTTGTTTGCTGCATAACAAATTACCCCAAATTTAAGAGCTAAAAGCAACACACAGTTACTATCTCACAGTTTTTTTTAGGTCTGGCCCAGTTTTGCTGAGTTCTCTGATCAGTCTCAGAAGGCCACCACAAAGGTGTCAGCCAGGCTGCATTCTCATCAAGAGTCTTGGTGAACTATTATCAAACATCTCATTAAAACTGGAAAGAATCTTCCAAATTATTTATGTTGTTGGCAGAATTAATTTTCTTACAGACTCTGGTCCCCATTTTCCTGCTGGCTGTCAGCTGGGAACACTCGGCTCAAAGGGGCTACCCAGAGTTCCTTGCAGCATTGTCCTCTCTCGAGGCCCTCTCAAAACACAGTAGCATAATTCTTCTTAGCCATTAAGCGGGTCTCTTGCTCTAGTCTGTTCATATAACATAACACAGTCAAAAGAGGGTGGCATCCTGTCACCTCTGCTATATAGCATAATCTAATCAGAGGAATGGCATTTCAATATTTCATTGGTCAAAAATAAGTCACAGGTTCTTCTCACACTCAAGGGAAGATTATTCAAACCCATGGACACCAGGAAGTCACCCAAGAGCCTGTCCACCAAACTATTTTAGAAAATATGTTGATAGTATACAAGAAAGTTGAATCCATACCTTTTGACCCAGCAATTCTATTCCTGGCTATATAACAAACGAAAATGCACACCCATGGATACAAGAGAAAAGCACAAGGGTTCTTATACTCAAAAACAGGAAATAACCTAAAATCTATCAAGCAGAACAGACAAATAGATTGGTATATTCACATAAATGCTATATAGCAATGAAAATGAGCAAAACAGCAGATAAATCTCATAAACTCTTCATTTTGAGATAAGCCAGACACAAAAGAAAACACATTATATGGAGCCAGGATTGTTGAAGAAGGATCAGGCTAGACCATCAAACTCTAACTCACAGATTCAGATTCTTACAAAGCCACTCTGGTAAAGTAAGTAATGAGGCTGGTCCAACATAAAACCATAGGGAATGGTGCCATATTGGAAAACACCTGCTCTGCTTAGATATGAAACACTATTCTACTCCATTAAGTCATTACCACTAGGGATGCAGGAAAAGTGGTGCCAAGATCTTTTAATTTTTCAAGAAAATCTGAAGGTATGAACTCTTGTGTTACTGTTCTCAATTTTTATCAAACTGAAAATGGCAAACAAAAATTACATATAAGCCATTTTGAACTCAAATTCTGCTATATATGACCTCTATTCTAGAAGGAAATAATTGCATGACATAAAGAAAGGTTTGCTCTGTAATTCAGTTAATATTAACAAAAATATAACAAAGCTTTGGAAACAATTATTTTTAATTGTTACCTCTGGGATATGATTCAGTTTACCTCATACTTTTGGTTAATGTTGGGGAAAAAAAGTACACAAAATCACTCTAAGAGGATTGTTTGTCAACAGAGAGGAATTGAAAGTGATTAGGACCTGGGGTCAACTTGGATATTGGTCTCAATGCCCAACAAGCCACTGGAGCAAAACCAGGCATTATAAATTAGAAACTCTTAAGAAAATGCCAATTATTTAATTCCCTAACCTCGGTGCATAGCCTTAAGACTAGGGGAAATATGATTTTAATATTTTTCTCCCGTGTAAATGTCACTCAAGAGTATCAGCATATTTGAAGGGTATGTTTGTATTCCTTTCAGTCCCTTTATGGCCTGAAATGTCAACACATAGTCAATAGCTCATTTCCTGTTGATCTTTTGGAACTAATTTTTTTTTAATGAAACCAAAGATTTATTTTTAAAACTCTCTGGCTCCCCATTAGGATGAACACTGCTTTGGGCTCTGCATACACCTCCAAATCAGCTGGATGTCTTTCCTCACCATCCTCTCATTTTCACATCAGCATGACCTGAGTTGTTTCTCAGTCTTCAGAGCTGGTGCAAGCTGAGACTGAGTTCTCCTTAACAGAGGTCCTCCATTATTCTACACGGAGTCCCCTCGATTCAGTCCATTGCAAAACAATTTACTCGACATCCTCTTAACACAGTTGATTTGCAGTGAACCTTGCCTCAGTCTTTAAGTAACTCTAGCCTTGATCCATGAAGCCAAGTAATTCCAATGTCACAGGTAAAGTTTTCTAAGTAGTTTCATTTGGCCTCAATAGCTGACCTGAATTTCAAGCCCTTATGGACAAGATTCTTGCAACACTAGTTAAACTTGTCTAGATGTGGCATCTTGGGAAAATTTCTGAAATTCAGATTACTGTATACTGTTTTGTCAAGACACTGACCATTTTCTGATTAAAAAAAAAATTCTCCTTTTCTAACAATATGGCCCCAAAAGAAGGACATTTCAACTGGTGCTTATCACTGTGTCCCAAGTGAAGATCTGTAGGATATGAAATATTAAAAGTTGTAGTCAGAACAAAGAAAATACAACAGATAAAGAAAAATGATTCTTCACTGACGTTCACGCAATACTTGGTAGTGCATATTTCCTTCTCAAGAAAATCAAAATTGCAAATGCTCCTCGACATCAAGCACTGTCTCCAGCTCAGGAGATCACAGTGGTCGCTCCATCTGTGCTACTGACTTCCTTCTTCCAGCGGGGTGGGTGAAGGCAGGTGAATTTTCTCAGACTGTCAGTTCCAGTAACTCCTCTTTGGTGAGTTTGGAGAGTAATATCAGATACACACACACACACATAGATAGATAGGTAGATAGATAGAGAGATAGATAGATAGATAGATAAATGGCAAAGTGGGTGAGAGTTATTCACTGAAAATCAGTCATTGTTTTCCTAGAGTGCAAAGTGTAAGGATTATGTATACTACACAGAAATATGTTTATGTACATATATAGAGAGAGATGTTACATGTGTGTGTGCAGATATATATAAAACACACACACACACACATACATAGATAGATGTTATATGTGAGTGTAGGGAACTGAGGGGGAGGAATATTACAGGAATTATGTGAAAAAGACTCCAAAGAGAAGAGAGTTCTAGAGGAAGGAGAGAAAATGTGAATGAAAAAATAAATTAAAATTAAAACACGAGCTTCTTTTCAGAAAGAGGCTTGCAGGTGTGAGACAGCCTGGATTCCACGGAATACTGGATGTGCAAAGTCGTTGGACTTGCAAGAAAGAGAGAGAAAATAACAGAGAGAAAGTCCAGCACCAACTCCCAGAAAGTGGGAAGAGGAGGATCTCACGATACAGAGCCAGATCAGGACTGCAGCACTAAGAAGGTACCAGCAGAAATCCCTTCATTTACAACTAGCCTAGGAGTGCTCCCTCACTCAAGACTTCACTGATACAGTCGACTGGGAAGGGGAAAAATGAGAGTTTTCCTTCGCCTTACAATGTTCTTGAGCTAATTTTTAAATATTATATTTTTGTGGGTTATATATTTAATAATTTTATGCTAGTAACATCTATTGAGGACAGTAGGTTCTTTGTTTTTTCCAAACAAATTGAAAACTTGGATAAAAAAGAAATATAGGTCAAAATACCACACTTTTTAGCCATAAAGATTGAGTTAGACAGTAGAGCTTATTGTGAGAACCATGACAATCCTGCTAACTAAGCCCAGTAATCCAGCAAATTTTATCAACTTGTTACAGGCGACACTTAACAGCAAATGATCTCTTCACTTTGGATGCTAAGGTAGAGAACTCCTGCTTCCTGGGCCACCTAGCCCCCAACAGAAAAAAAAAAAAAAAAAAAGCAGAACTGAGACAAACATGCAAGTTTACTTTTGCTAAATTCTCCAGTCAGATAAGTCACCCTTACTTGCCAGGAGAAGAGTGAGTAAAGAGAAGGAGAGACTCTGGGACCATCACAGTAATCAAGCTCTCCACCATGAACCTATAGTAGAAAGAATGGTGTTGGAAAGCCACATTTCCACCTAATGGTGTTCCCAAGAACATAACTGCTCCCCACGCTATTGTAAAAGACATTCCCACATATCACAAATTACAGAATAATAGAATTTTGATAAGATCCTTTACCCAGGGCTTTAGTTCAGTGATCGAAGGGAAAGAAATTACACATAGAAAATATGTGTTACAGGCCAGACTGAAAAGCAAAAACAAAAACAAAACTTTAGGAATTATATCTGTCTTTTACATTTACATTTCTTAATTTCCACCAATTGTAATTTCTACAATTACATTTCTTAATTTCCACCAATCCTTCCTGAAATTACGAATTTTAGAATTCAGTTCAAGGGGAAATCACTGTTTTACTGATTGGGTCATAACACCAACCAATGCCTATCTGATCTGGTGTTTAAAAAACAAACAAAAAGTAAATACTAACATGGGAATTGTGCCCTGAACTGTCTCTAATAAATTCACTAAGCTGTGATTTTTAAGAACGTGAGGAGTCAACTTTGAGCAAGAGAAAGAGCAATGATTAGTCAGAGTCCTTTACTCAAGCCTTAAAACTATCACTCCTTTGCCCTAGGGCACTGGACACATCTGGATGACTTTCTTCATCTCTAAAATGTGGCGACACAAAATGCTCAATTTCTTGGGTAATGATCTCTTAACAGTTTTTTCCCATTGGTAAGTACTTAACCTTTCTTCAATACGTACTTACGAAAAACCGTACTCTTCCTTAACAATGTTCTTAGTTACACAGCAAAGAACGTGCTGGAAATGTGCACCAAAATAAATATAAGCCTCAGCCATGCTATTGCACGAGAAATTACTCAAGTGAGTGATCAATAGAAATGTGTTGCCAACACATAAGCTGATTGTTAAAACTAAATAAGCACTTAGAGAGAACTAGGCATTGAATAAATATAAACAAGAACATTAAATTATCCTTGTTACAGTGCAGGAAGGTTTGACAATAAGAATTTACCTTCTCCAAATATTTGGAAAGCATGAACTGATTAAAATGAAAATAAAATGCAGGCTAAATAAACAGCAAAACAAGAAAGTAAGCAATATATAATATTAGAAGTTTAGAAACCACAACATTTGGAAATTTTTATGAGTTTTATTAGCACTTCTATTACCAATATTCAGAAAACAGACATGGACTTCTCAAATAACATACTATTGATGCTAGAAATACCTTTTCTTTAAATTTTTTGTAAAGGAAGTAACCTCTTTTCAGATATTTTCATTGCAGAATTTCTTGACCTGACCCTGGAACACTTAGCTTTCTCTCCACAAAGATTTCCCCAGCTTGGGCTATTGTCAGTGATCACCTTACACTCAATAATCCTGGGCACTGTTTTGATTTTCTTTTTTTTTTTTCACACGATATGAACTTAAGGGAATATTTATACTTCACATTTTTAAAATTAAAATTTTTTATTAGGACACTATTTTGTATTCACTTGATAAAAACTTAACAAAGGGTTTATAGGATAAAAAAAAAAGTCTCATTAATTAGCTTGGGCTCTGAAAGCCCACAAATTATTCTGGGTCTTAATGTAGGCAGATAGAGCATCTGTACAATTACAGCACATCCTGTTAGTATCTCATTTGGCTGAGCTGCTACTGTTCACTGATTTCAGACATCTCCACGTAGAGATGCTGGTAAGTATGAGAAGAGCTGATCAAGTATTTGCTGCCTGGAAGATCAATTGACTCTATCTGCAGTGCTGAGTAAGTCTATTTTATCTCCCTCCTTCAACACTGTGCTCAGCATCAGAAACTGGATGGAGAAGCTTACTAATGAGCACCCAGTCCTTTCAAGTGACTGAAGACAAGGTTGTGACTACAGGAGTTTTGGTTGATGCAACTTTGAAAAGAATACTGATGATCATGGAATGCTTGAGTGACCCTTCCCCTTTTAACATAAAAATTCTCTCTCTGCTCCTAACGCTACTGGAATGTAGACTCTATAGTAAGTGAAATGATATATATATATACAAAGAACAATTACTCTAATCAGCTAATTACTACACTTTGGCAATTAATAGTATATGTAATGGTGTAAATGTCCAAAAATGTAATACTTTTTAATAGTTCGACAGGCCCTTAATGAAGACCTGATAAACTAGAGATCTCACATTGAAGCATCAATTGAATTTAAATTAGGAAAAAGCAGATTTGGCCTCTTAATAGCTTCGGCCAGTTCATAGAAAATGTTGAAGTCATCCTAAATTTATTATAATGAGATGGGACTGGATGAGTCAGCAAGTTTGTCATCCCCGGAAACAGAAACTGCACAATACTCCTATCACGATATAGAAAAAGAGATAGAGTCATGGAACACTTGCTAGAAGAAGTAATTCTTTTCCAGAATCTCTATTCTTCATTTTGAGACTTTATTCCAAACTTGTGTTAAGAACAGTTTGGCAGATCTTATAATACTAACACTGCAGTAAAATAAATAATTCAGTTCTTCTTTGGACTACTTTTCAATATGAAAATTTTCCTTTCTGTAGCTCAGCCTTCACCTCAAGATTCTAGCAAATTAAATAAAGTAGCACGTTTAATCCTTCGGTCAATCTGGATAAATCTGGAACTTATCCACTAAGTGTAACATTAATTCCCCACATATGCTTAGGATGCTATCAATTAGCTTAGGCTGGGTGATACGTGATAACAAGCCATCTCAAACTCTCAATAGTTCACAGTAACAAAAGTTTTGTTTTATTGTGCTTTTTCTCTCATTCATACCACATGGTTCTGCTTAATGTTATCTTCTCAACGGCATGCAGGCTGATGGAGTAACCTTTATCCAAGACGTCATCCATCTCATAGTCAGCACACACTCTGGCTTATCATTTCCACTAAGAGTGACAAACATTACTTTTGTTCACTTTTTCTTGGCCAAACATAACAAGTCATAGCCAAGGCTACCATCAGTGGGATTCAAATATATACTCCTTCTACAGGGAGACACAGTAGGAAGGGGCATAGCTAAAAAGCCAAGTTATCAGCCCTCCCTACCCAACCCCGCAACACAATAATCACACCCATTCCAGAAACAGAAAGAATGGCTGACACAAGTGGCCACTGATCCGTAATTCTAAAATCCTGATAACAGGCATTGCAAGAACCTCACCATAAAGATAGGTATTATGGACTGAATGTCTAGTGTCCCCTCAAAATTCATATACTGAAGCCCTAATGGACCCTCCCCCTCCCGCAGTGTAGCTATATTTGAAGATGGGGCCACTAAGGAAGAAATTAAGGTTAAATGATGTAGTAAATTTAGGGTCCTGATCTGATAGGATTAGCACCCCTGTAAAGAAGAGACACCAGAGAGCTTGATTTCTCTCTCCATATCACAGAAAGACCGTGTGTGTCTACAGTCAAAAGGCAGCTGTCTGCAAGCCATGAAGAGTCTTCACCCAAAACTGACCATGCTGGCACCCAGATCTCAGATCTCCAGCCTCCAAGACTGTGAGGAAAGAAATGTCTGTTGTTTAAGCCATCAGTCTGCAGTTTGTCATTATGGCAGCCCCAGGAGACCGATACAGTAGAGCACGTTTCTTGTTTCTTGATTAAGCCGTGTTTCTGCCCAGAGGAATAGCTTATATTCTATTGTTATCAATAGCCTTTGGCTCAACACTCTGGAAAGTCTTTTCTATTATCTCTCTTGTCCTCTTGAGGAAGACATTAGAGAAAATGACCTTTTCGGAATTGGAGAAAATTTCCCATTCTGTTTTCTTCCAATAAAATATTGGAAGCCTAAGGGTTGTTAAGTTTTGAAAATTGAGTCTCTTTTTGTGAAAACTAGTAGATTTGGGGGTTACACTACTTGGGGGGTCTATAAAAGCATATTTTTTGTCTATTTGACTGCAATCAGCACCATGTGCCAAGAACCACCATATAACAATTCTTTTTCCCCACTCTAGTCTAGGTTTGTCTGGCTTCTATAGGTGAACCATGATTTTAGACTCTTCTTGGGAAATTTTATCCTGTTGAAAGAATTTAGTGGCTATCACCTTAGTCAATTTGAAGATTTTAACAATGGGATATACAGTCACACTCTTGCTTTTATTCAAGCCATTTGTTTCTGTTTTAATTAGCTCATGTTGCTAGCAGACCTTCGCAGTTTTACCTTTTTGCAGTTGGAACCTGTTTAATACTATGTATGGGCTACTCTTGGCTATGTTAAGCAACTTCTTATTAAAAAAGTGATAAACTCAGAAAAAAAGTGTCTTGTTTGCAAGCATAAATGAAAGGGAATAGAGTCAGGGAAAAGAAATCAAAAGCTTCTGCTTATAACAAAACATATCAGTTCTTATATTTCATTGACCAAAGCAAAACACAGGGCCAATCTTATATCAGCAGAAAAGGGAAGTATAAGTCCTTCCACAGGGAGGGACAGTGAAAATTTTGAACAGTAATACAGTTTATCACAAAGCTTTACAGTATCTACATAGAATTTTTATTGTGCACATATATCATTCCCATGAAATGGGTAAGAAAAATTAGATAGGATTTCTAGCCTCATTCTCCACAGTATGACATGGAAGTCCAGGAAAATTTAAATCATAACTCAAGATCAGAGAGTGAAAAGATAAAATTAAGTCGACCTAGAACCCCAGATTCCTGACTTTCAGTACAACAATCTTTCTACTACTCTGAGCTGGTACTCATGAAATACAAATATTACAAAATACTGGTATACAAACACAAATGCCCCAGGAGACAGGGAACACTGAGGTCAGGAATAATGTTTGGGTGCTGAAGAGCTCTGGGTTCCAGGCCCAGCTCTCTTATTTACTAGCTATATGAGTTTCAGCAAGTCACTTAACCCCTCTGCGATTCTGTTTCCTCATCTGTAAAATGGAAACTGTTTTTATTTAAAAGTGCTTAATGCAGAGTCTCAGATACTAGTTTAATACATGTATTTGACACTGCATTAAAAATCAGACCCATAATGTGGAAAAGAAGAGTGGAAAGCAAAATAAAAATACAACATAGGCATATTTGCCTGGACTATTTCCCCCTCAATTATGTCTCTATTTCTCTATAGAAAGTGATCCTTTTTTAAAGATGTAGACATAAACTATGCACTTAAAAAAGTCATGCAATTAATATGAAGCTTCAAAAGCAGCCACTTAAAATTCCTAACCTTTTACATAAGCAGCAAAATTATAGAATTTAGGTAATAATTAAGATTTTAAAAAGGCAACACTAGGTGCATGTTTGATTTTGTGTCAAATATAGACTTGTTTTATTTTATATACTTTTTTGTGTGTTTGGGACAGGAATAATATCATTATCTTAATTTTCCAGATTAAGTAACCATTGTTCCAAGAGGTTAAATTGCCTACATATTAAGATCTTGGTCTTAGAAACCATGGTGTGACAAAAACTCAAAAATTCTTATTCTAGGTAATCATATTCTTATGGTCTTAGGCATAACTGATATGAAAAAAAATTTACTCTCAGTTCCATTTCTCATCAATTCTTCCTATGCACATATATATCATAATATCAATCTCACACAAAGTCAGAGCAAGTGCCTCATTTAACTACTCCTATATATTATTATATCATTGAAATGTCCACACACAAGGTTTTTAAATCTCAATGCATTTCTTTTACTAGATTCAGAAAGTTCAATGTATTTCTTAAATAAAACAAGCAAAAAAGTTTTCTATTATTACTGTGAAGTCCAAGTTTGAACACATGGAGAAATAAATTGGTGGAAATTTTAATAGCTATTAATGACTATTATGAGTTTGGATATTTATGATCTGATCCATACTGAGATTCCGATCCATTGCTAAAATTCATACAACCAGAAATCATACACAGTGCCATATAAAGGAAATTGTTCAAGCAAAAATAAACCTCTAAGTAACTGGCATATCTTAAATAGTTTCAAAGCTGCAAAAATCACCATTAAGTTTGAAAGAAATAGGATTCACTTAGTGAGTCGTGTCAGAATCAGCATCAATCTCATCAAAGGACAGAGAACCTTCCCTCTCAGTTAAAACCACAGAGAGAAATGCACTCTTCCAGAAAGAACAAATCCACACAAATTATAATAAGGATCAGTAACTCCAGTCACAACATTACAGGAAGAACATTGGCAAACACAGAGGGTTCCTAAAGCGGCATGGGAGAGAGAAGAATGATAACATTTAACATCTGCACCAAATATTGAGGAAAATGAATGTATTCTGGGGAAAAACATTTTTCCTTTTTTTTTTTTTTTTGGTTAGTTGGCTTTTAAACTTATAAAAATTAAAATTTTACTCAGCCTTTCAACTAGTTGAAATGTAACAATTAAAACAGTGAAATATCACTTTTTTATCTATTATTCATGCAAAAATTAAAAAGAGCTATAGATTCCAATGTTGAATGTGTGAGGAAATAGAGTTCTTATGCTCGGAATATAAATTGCACAAGTTTCTGAATGGCAATGTTGCAATGCACCTATCCCAACAATGTAACTATATTGTCAACAATTCCACATTTTGGATTTATCCTACAGAAACAGAAAAAAAATGCAAAGATATATGTCATTGTGACTTTCTTTGGGGGATTGGGGGCATTTGTTTCTTTAGTAAAACTTGAAATAACATAAATAGTGTCTAACAAAGAGTTTTAAAAATAAATTAGAATATATCCATACAGAAGAATACTATGCAGCCGTTGGAAAGGATTAAGTAATTGTTAGATATTGGCTTATCATATATGAAATGCAGATTATAATTCAGTATGCATAAGACAGGAAACATACACACTTAAATGTTCATTGAAGAAGACTGGAAAGATAAACATTTAACTAATTAACAGTTTATCTCCGGAGAGTAGGATTAATGGACTCCTGAGAATCTTTCACACTTATGCAGATCTGAAGATTGGACCAAAAACAACCAAAAGGACACACTGGACAAGGAAAAATGCCCCATGTGTGTACACACATGCTGTTGGTGATTTTGTTAGTGCATTTTTCATAAAATATCTTTGGATGCTCTGTGTACGTTCATGATACAATAACTTCACTCACAGGGAAATAACATACAAGCTCAAGATTATCTCACATATTTTACCAACACCAGTGGGTTAGCATTTGGGGAAAATGAAGGGGAAAGTACCCAAATTTGAATTATATATTAACAAAGTTATCAATCATGGCAGCACTATCTCCCATAAACATTCCTTTCCTGAATGTGAGGACACTCATCAAAACTTGGAAATACTCTTTAATATACAAGAAAGTAAAGATAAAACAGGCAGACACACCTCGTGTCTGGCTGATTAAAGTGCTTCTTAAGTTTTAGGTAACAACTTATACTAACAGCTCTTCTCTCTGTATCCCTGTCTCTGTCTATCTCTTTGCATTTCTCTCTCTTTCTGTCTCAAATATAAGCAATAATTTTACTGCTGAAATTGGTTTCTCAGCTAAACCATAGGTTATCTTTATTCTTAAAAGTTAAAGATGACACAATATACATTCCGAGTTTTCTTCATCCAGCTCTAAATAGAAGGGAAGAACGATGAACAAATTTTGAACACACAGGGGATAGGATCAGGTGAAAGAAGAGCAACAGACACAAGGCAGAGCTGTGAAGAGCCCTTCATTTTTGCCGAAGGTGTTTCTGCACGGTGTTAACTTAATAGATGTCTTAATTAAGTCATCCATGTAATGATACTGGAAGTAAGGTTCTGGCTGACCCACTCTGAGATGCTAATAGAGCACCTCAGAAAATAAATATTATCTTGGTTTATCTCATTCATTTTGGCCATTCCTTCCTTCCCCTTCAGGTGACTGGTTTCAGAAAGGCAAGCACTTTATCCATGTGACAGAGCTATAGGAAAATTGCCACTCAGACTTAGGAAATGAGTCTTTTCCATTTTCTGACAACCATTTATCTCTCTGCCATCAGGCAATATCTAAAATTTTTATGTGGGCTTTATCTTAAAGATGAATTCCTGTTGAATCTCAGGGCCTGTCAATATATTTTAAACCTTTGAAGGAAATGCTATCTTTCCAAAACAGCCATATTTTCTTTTTCAAGGGTAATAATATCACTTAAAACAATTATCCAAAAACTTTGGCAGGCTACCATATTCTGAATGGTATAACATGACTTCATTCCTAAGTAATTCACAAAAATGTGTTTCAAAACAATTAAACCTCATTGAAAATGTAACACTAAATAAAGCAGATGGGAAAATTGCAAAATTATTAAATTTAGCTTTAAATAATCACAAGTAACAAAATCATAATTTTTAAGTTCAAATCCCATCTTTCATACTTTCACTTTTATACTTTTTTCATAAAGAAACATACCAAAATATATGCAATGTGTATAAACCTCTCCTACAGTCCAATTTTTAAAATTATTATTTCTTCTCATCAGTTTCTGTATCCTCTGTACTTATGATTTGTCCTAGCTTTCTTAGTTCTTTCCCTGAATCCCACTCACATTTATTTGTAAACGGTAGCATTTTTGCTATTCCAGGAGATTTTTAGCCCTAAATTAATGATTGTTTGTTGTTCAGCTCTTACTTTAATGAGACTGCATATACTGCTTTTTTGTTGCTATAGCCTATTTTCTTTCCCTTACAATATTAGCTGTGTCCAAAAATCTTTTTGCTATTTGTGACATGCCTAAATCTTGATCAATCAGGTTTCTCCTTCATTAGGAAGATTCTGTATCAACAATCCTCCAATTCATATTGACTTGAACCAACAGTTCATTAAGTAAAGAATTCTTATGAGATCCACTCTGACAAGCTCTTTTTTTTTTTTTCTACAGTGTCTGTGCTGTATTTTCTACCCAGATCCACTCCCCTCCCTCAACCTTGCTCTGTGCAATGAGATGCTGTTCTCCATCAACAGGATCCCTGGTTCTCTGGCTTCTAGCTGGAAGCTTACCCAAGAGGGAGCATCAGCAGGAGCCTTGAGGACAGGATGGCAGTAAAGTTGAGGTCATTATCCCCCAGATCCATCTCCTGATGTCCCTGTGTTGGTTGACTCTGCCAGGGACCCTTCTCCATGTGCCTACCCTTTCCCATCCTTTTGCCACTTCAGATCTCCAGGTAGAAAAGCTCCTCATTTTGCTAACCCTGGGGTTCTACCTCTTGTTAAGTTTTATAAAGCACCTTGTACACTTTAGTAAGTGATCCCTTTATTAGACTTCTCTCAATCTACCCAAGTGAATGAGCTCCTAAATGCTACAGCTTCTTAAAGACTTTATAAATAGCCTGAAGTTTAAGTTCATGAATTTATTTTGCACGTATAGGTTCTTTATCATCTTACTTTCCCAGTTTTTCATTCAAGTTATTAGTCTTTTTAAAATTTGTGATTTTGCTTATGATTTGCTACTTAGACATTTGTGCATGGCTATTGTAGAAATTCTGAAAATTAAAAAGGAAAAAAACATTTATAATGCCAGCACCAGGGGTAAGCACAGTAAACCTTTTGACAAATTTTTCTCTATATAAAATTTTACACATGTATGCACCATATGCTTTTGTTCATCATTATTATCATAAGCAATTCCTCACAGCATTTAAAACTCTTCATAAAAATTTTTAATAGCTGCATAATGCTTTTTCACTAAATATGTCTCCCTGAACTATACCCCTCATACTAGATATCGAAGCTGTTTCTAATTTTCAGCATTTTTAATAACACTGCTCTAAACATCATTGTGACTAAAACCTTGCCTGTATTGCACACTATTTCTTTTGAATTGATTCCTTGCAGTGGAATTCATGAGTCAATGGCTTGATTTCTTACTTTTTTCTGTTTAGCTCTAACTAAAATTGATTTTGGTAGAGGATAAGGTAAGTCTCCAAACCAAATTTTTCTTTTTTTTCATCTTTTCCTTTTTTTTCTTTTCTTTCTTTTTTTTTTTTTTACAACTAGCAAACTAAGCATCCTAGCATCTCTGATTTATGATAATTTGTTATTTATATCATTCTGTCTTTACTAAGAACTATTTGGCTACCAAAATTTCCCTTCTTCTCACTTTCTCATTTCTTATAATAATACCCTGCTAATTTAATGATCACTTTTAATACGTTTTACTATCTAGTAATGCCAAAAGGAATTATTCTTTTCATTTTTCAATCTCTTCAATTTAATTAAATATTTTATTTATTTATTTATTTATTTATTTATTTATTTATTTATTTAATCTTATCCTAAGACCAGAAATTTTGATTTGTCCTAGGAGATATACAAAAATGTAAATTTGACATGATCTCAAGAAGTTTACAAAATAACTGGAGAGGACAGACATGAACACAAATAACTACAGTATAAGTAGAAAGTGGTATCAGAAAGCTATAAGGTTCTATGAAAGAACTGAGGGAGAATCTGACACACTAGAATAATCTGGAAATCCTTTATGTGAAGATGGCATTTGATATAGGCCTTCAAAAAGAGATAGGAATTCAGCAGGCAAAAAGTGGCAAAGAACACATCCATCAGAGGAACCACGGTAAGTAACGCCATTAAAGAGATGATGGAGGGTTAATTTGGGAAACAGCAAATAATTCAGTATGACAAGCAGGCATGGTGTTCAAGGCAGGAGACAGAGGGGCCACTGCAGTTTTAAGCAGGGGTCTGGGCAGATCGGCTTTATATTTCAGGTAAATTACCACATCAGGCTTCTACCACACAGGTATCTGTCCTTTAATACATTGCCTACTATTTTCAACAATGATTTCTCTTCAGGGGAACCTTTTTCATTAGTTTTTAAACATTAGAAAGAAGAATTTGATCCTACACTCAACCAGCACTAACACCACCAGAGATTACCATCGTGTTCTGCCTCAATATTGACATCTCCAAACAGTACATGTCATATCTGACTTTCCCTCTTTTCCTATTGACTTAAAAGGATTGCTTGATTTCATCTGGGCAGATGTCATTCATTGAGCCCCTTTTTCTTTTCCTTTTTTAGAATTCTGTAACCTTGAAATGATTCCAGCAACATCTGCTGTCCTCTTAATCTGCTTTTCAATAGAAGGCATTTCTGTGCACTAACCAAACTTAACATTCAGATTTCCTGAGCTCTACCTGTAGCTAGCCACTGACTGTGGCTTGGTACCCAAGGGATCTCTACTGATCAAAAACAGGCTTCACTCTGTTAAAATAACAGATAAACCACCAGATATCATTGAGTTGGCTCAATTACAGTTTATTTCTCACTCAGGCATAGTATGGCAAAATTAGGCTGCCTTCCTTCAACTTGTAGCTACTCCAACTGCGGCATTTGGCCTCCAAGGTCACTGTCACAGAAGAGAGAGCTGGAAGGTCAGGAGATATGTTTCAAGGTCCAGGCCTGAAAGTGACTTGTATCATTTCTGTCCTCACCTCACTGGCCAAAACTCACAGGAATTGCCTCACCCTAACAGCAAGGTGTGCCCAGAAAAAGGGAATGGTGTGATGAAACAGCAGGTATGGCCCCCGGATAGTTAATCCCATCTAGATGCTTACTTTAGTCCTATCCAATACTCACATTTTCTAATCTGAAACCACACCAGAATGTTCCTTTAACTAGGTCATTTAATGCAGAACAAAGAGTCCTCCATCCTAAATCATGCATTTTTCCTAGAGGGAATGAACAAAACTTGTACAATTGTTCCATTAACTGGTCTAAAACACTTTTCTCCTAATGCACTCATTGAAATAACAGCAATTCTCCACAAGCTAACATTCACATTAAACTCTGGAAATCCAAATTATTAAGAATGTGTTCCTTGGGTTCATCATAATTGATTATAATCACGGTTCCATTACACAGTTCTCTCTTCCTGGAGAGTTGCCTTTATGCAGTGTAAAACATAATTTCTGGACAACTTCTTTCAATCACATTTTAGGCTGTCTACTCCACTCCCACAGGCTGCATACTTTTTCTTTCCTTTCCCATTCTATCTTCTGTCGTGTGGAATAAAAAAGATTAAATAACAATTTCTGCTTTCTTTCTATGTTTTTGCCCTTCTTCTCACTCTTTTTTTCTTTCTTTCTTCATCTATTCTTATCCTCTAGCTTTCTCATTCCATTCCTTTTCATGAGAGTTCTCATGCACAACTGGTTTACTGAAGTTATGCAAGGGAGGGCTTCTGATGCTACCACTTTTATTGTTCTTGTACCTTTTTCCTCTTCATTAGTCTTCTTGCCTCAGACCCATATAAATTCATTGGCATTCACTTCCACTTAAATTTCTACACCTCAGAATACTATTCCCTCGGACCCCCAAACCATTTTGAAATGACTTATTGTCACTGCCAAAGATAGCAAACATCTTGTGAGCTTGGTGGGCAGAAATTCACTGCCTTTTTAACAGATAAGAAAATAGAAAAATGCAGCAAATAAGCAAATACCTCCAAAGCTAGATCAACTGTATCCTAGAGCAGGAGGAGTAGGCAAACAATGTCTAGTTTTTTACAACCTGCATGTTAAATATGGTTTTTACATTTTTTTAAAGGTTGTAAGAAAAAGCAAAGAATTATGTGACAGAGGCCCATCAACTCTAAAATATTTACAATTTGACTCTTTACAGAAAGTTTACTCACCTCTACTCTGGACTATATCTCTATTTTTTAGATTTTGATCATCATAAAATTGCTTATATGTTTGGGTCTTCCAGGAAACAGATACCAAGAAAGAATTCAAGGGCAAGAGACTTCTCAGGGGATGGGGAGCAAGAGTAGGCAGAGAAAGCTTTCAGCCCAAGGTGTTAGAACAGGCAGATAGCTAGATATGAGCAGAGAAAGGGGGGATGCAGACCAAATGGCAGGAAGTGGGCAAAAAGGAGGGGTACAAGACCAAATGCAGGAAACCATTCATCATGTAAACAACAGGGGTCCCTGAGCAGAGAAAGAAAACCAGAAACCTCTGGGCTGATAAGCGGTCACACATTTTGGGGTGACAAGTGCCCTGGAGGCTGATAAAGAAAGGTAGGAAAAGGCAGGAAGCCCCAGTGTCCGAATGCAACCTTTTGCTCATTATGCCCTCATTACAATAAAATGAGCCTTGCAGATTAGAAGTACCCATCATGCACTGATGCCATGACACTTCCAATCCAGACTAAATAAGGACAGAAATCCTTCCTCCCCTCAGGAAAGAAAATCAGGAAATATGCTCCCAAACCCTTGCCTCCCCAATGAATATTCCTCCCATTCATTTTTACACTCTATGTAACCAACTTACCAAAGAACCTCAGGGCAGCTGCTCACCTGAGCCTGCCCGCTCTCCCCTTGAGAGTGTACTATCCATCCCTTAATAAATCCCCACTTTACTTTCTCAACCTCCGTGTCTCATCTCTGAATTCTTTCTGTGGCAAGACAAAAACCTAATTACTGTCAACAAAGGTACAAGGCTGACATCTATAAAAGGAAAAAGGGAAGGAAGGAAGATTCATTAGGAAGAGTCTGAGACAAAGTACAGGCTTGAGAAAGTCTTGGCCAGCCCAACAGGCACGGCAATGCACAGGTCAATCATAGAGGAGCCTCACGTTGGGCAGAAATCCCCAGCTCCTCCCACCCCTCCACCATTCGCAGGCATCAGCTGGGAACATCTCATGGCCTCAATGTGTGGCATCCCACAAGTATGGCAGACAGAGACTATCAGCTCTCAATCCTCATAACAGATTCTGCCCCCAAGTAAGTTTCACCTCTCTGCTGCCTCTCAAAAATCCATACATACCCCAGAATTCAAATTTCTTTATCCTAGCAATTGATTTAAATTTTCATACAAGTATAGTAGAGACCACTTAATGAATAATTACGAAAAAGCAGTATAAGCTGATGCAGACTTCCTCAGCATTTGTTTAGATTTTGCACGTAAAAGAATATTACTGTTTCCCTATTTAAAAAAATAACTTTAAATTTAAACAACTTGTACTGTCATGGACTATTTTTGCTCTTCATATTTAAAGATGTTAACAAGGTTATTCTCAGCCAGGAGCACTCACATGACTGATGTATGAGCTGCAGTCACTCAGAGCTATACAACAACTTTCTCCAAGGCCTGTCATCTTCCAGTAGTTTGCAGCAGCCTGCACTGGTACCTCGCTTCTGGCTGGCACATGCCATCACACTGTCTGATGGCATCACTTTCCCAGCTTCTTGTCTGCCACAATTATTCTTTAACCACCACATGAATACACACACACACACACACACACACACACACTATTCTGTACCTCCTCTCTAAGCCATAAACATCCTTGCACATTCTCTCCTGGCTGTACAAGGGACCACCCCCACCTTGCCTGAACTGCCTCTCCTCTCCCCAGAAGCCCTGCCCATCTTTCAAGGTCCTGTTGAGACTGCTCCATCCATGCACCTTCCCTGATTACTCTAACTCTCAGATATTTCTCTACCTCTGCCTCCTTACAACTCAAACACTTCACTGTTCACCTTCATGTATATGTCTTGCCTCTTAATTTCACTTCACTTCCTTGTGACAAGAGACCATCCTTCAGACTGCCTCTGTACCTCTCACAGCACCTAGCTGGCTCTCATATTTATTGACCTCAGTGGGATACCCTGCCTTCAAACCTCCTACCCTTCCTTCAAGGCTAATTTCAAATTACACATTCTCTGAGTATTCTTTTCAAGTCCAACTAAAGACTATATTTTACTCTTCACTACTGCACACTTTGCTTGTACTTTTAACATATATTTGTTTCTGCTTTAAAATATAATCAGCTGCTTATATATTTTTCTTCTCTACCCTCATTGGGTTACAGCTTAGAACACATATTCATCTTTGTATCCTTCATTGTACTTCTGCTCTGCTGAAGCCTAATCCTCAGTTTTACATTGATTGAAGGAATGAATGAAGAAAAGAACGGTAATAGTCAAAACTTTGTATAAAAAAGAAAATGACATGAAAGAAAGTGTAACCAGGAATGGGAGGGAGACTCAGCTCTATCACTGCCTAGCTGTGGGGTCTGGGAAAGCCAAGTAACTTCTCTAAACAAGAATTTCATCATTTGTAAAAATCTGTGGATACAATAAACATTAATAAATAACATAATATTTAAGAACACAAACTCTGCAGTATCTGAATCTCAACTTTGCCAATTATCACTTGGGCAAGTTACCAAACTATAACAAGTTTATTTTCTCACTTGTAAAACGATCATAGTACAAAATGATAGCCTACCTCATAGTGTTATTTTTAAGGATTAATTAAATAATGTATATAATGATCTTGACAAAAGATCTAGGATATAGAAAGCGTGGTGTGCCTGGTAGCTGTTATCATTATTATTGATATTATTTTTAATATCTAAGATCCCTTCAGGTTTACAAATCAATAATTCTATGACAGCCACACTCTACAGCTCCATCAGTCTCCAAACACAAATTCTCATTTCAAGACTCAAGTCAACACTGAACCAATCATTTGTCCGTCTATCTGTTAACATAAGTAGGGTTCCCATACAATGAGAAATCTACAGGGAAATTAAAATGTACTTAAATATCAAGATCTAATGTTGACTATACTACCAGAGCCTTATAAGAGATTGACCAAAATGGCCAAAATCGTAATATTCTTAGAATTATTGCTGATGGTAGTAGAGCACATTACATTGAATCAAATTGACTTGAGTTCACATCTCAGCTCTCTATTTACTGCTGTGAGAACCGGGACTTAGTGCAAATTACTAAGCTCTTTGTATTTCAGTTTCCTCACCTGCAAAATGTCATAATAACTGCTGCAAATTCAAAAGGTTGTGGGCATTAAATAAACACATACAATGAATGTCTAGTGTATAGCAAACACTCAATATATGTTGACTATTATTATCCATGCAATTACTCTGTGCCTCCAAGCCTTACAAATAAAAGTATTGCTATCACCAAAACCCATTCAAAACTGTTGTGTGGAAATATTAATCAGAGAAGGCAATACATATTAGAGCAAGAAGGAGAAAGCATCAACTTAGACAATGGACAGAGAAGTTAAATTAGTAAATTCAGGTGAAAATTTGCAAATTATGTAGACTTTGAATCGGAGTGGGGAGAGAACAAGAGACAAGATCTCCATCTCCAAGTGGGATTGAAACCAAACAAGGGAGGAAAAGGAGAGAACGGTGAAGCGACTTGCATTTTTTAAATCACAGGTTGAGGGAGGGAAAAAGCATAATGGGAATAGGATCAGGTGCAGAGAAAGGCTCAGGCCAAGCTGCTCTGTGCATAAGGCATTGCCAGTTTTCCTGCTATAGCACCCACACCTTTGATATCCATGTTAAAATCATAAAATATAGATGCAAGTGAAGTGTAATGATATGCGGTGTCTTCAAGAAACATCTGGAAGAACTCTTGAAAGAATTTGTGTCTCTGACAAAGAATGATGTCATGAAAAAGAAGAATATGACATATTATAAAAGGTTAACTTGAGCCAGTTGTTAGCAAGCATCCCAAGACTACTGATCTCTAGTTCCTTCCAATTACTTTCGTTGGTATCTTGGCATTAGCATTAAGCAATAAATCCCAGAGTTATATTTCTGTGCTTTTTCAACTGGCCCACTTGTCAGTGTTGGTGCTTTGAAAGAAACCACAGAAGTAAGGGACCCACAGCTGGAGGAAGGTGTATGCTCACTGTTGTTGCCTGCCCTCCTAACACCCTTACCATGAACCGCTGCCACCACCACCTGTCCAGGGTTGGGTGTACCAAGGAAATCGTACAAAGAGGAACAGTATAGGCTACTTACACACGACCCTCTGAAAGGAAAAAGGAAAGCTTAAGAAGAAAATCAAGACTATTGATAATGTACTCATCCAGTCTCCCAAACTAGGTCACCAAAAAAAAAAAAAAAAAAAAATCACATGATAAATGTGAGAAAATAACTTTGAGTAAAATTGAAAGCATTATAAAACTTTCCCCAAAAAGTCGATGCTATTTACATATTTTTTAAAAAGATAAAACAGAGGATTTCAAGAAACTTTCCTTTTTGCATAGGACCAACAGAGTCTATACCCTCTTCCTCTGCCAAGCTTCCTCTCTCCCTCTATTTTCTCACCTCAGACTCCTGGGTAAACTTGTGATTTCATCCACTATTAAGGCACTTCGGTTAAAAAAAAAAGAATCCTAGCAGTTTGTTTCCTTCACATCACAAAGACAAACATCCTTCGATGAATGTGTTGGTGCAGAATGAAAAGTTTCTCACTTCCCACACAGTATTTTAATAAGCAACAGCTAAAAAGCCTTCCTCCACCCTGCGGTTCTTCAGTTCTGCATCTGTCACTACCTTTGTGCTACTACATTTGTAAATCTCCTTCTTCTGAAAGTCACAGTCTGTCCTTCACCCAACATACCACCCAACAGCTTCCCTGATGAGAATATATTAGTTTTACTGTTTTGGTTTCCTGATTAGACAGAGGAGAATGTAATACCCCTTTCCTGCTTCTCCCCTCAATGAGATGGAAAATTGCTAGTTTCCTCCACGTATCAGGAGCCATTAGTGTGGAGCTGGCTGCCTGCTTCTATCCTGTTGCTTGGCTATAATCTTTATCAAGAGTGTCTCCCTTTTCCTTAATGATTTCCTATGATCGTGGCTTCCAGAGAAATCAGCCCATCAAGCTGCAGTCCATTTTCTAAGCATGTAGTCATTTTGGATTTTCCTACAAATATAATGCTAAGGACAATCTTCCTTTTTGACTAAATATTTAGATTCCATGAATTTGGTGGGGTTTTTGGCATTAAAGAGCATGAATTAAATCATTATTATTAACAAACAATAAAAATACATATTCAGTATTTCCTAAGATATTCATGTGATTTTCATCCAACCTTTGAATGTCATTGCTTCTCTGTTCCTCAACTCACATTCATTAATGTAAGGAAATATGTATTCCTCCTCATTAAAAGCAGAATAGGTAAATGATTTGGAAAGGAGTGAGTCAGCACTTGATTGAGAGAGCTCCTTAAAATAAGAATTTGGGGTTAGTTGGGATTGAACCAATAATGAAAACAAGTTTTGTCTGATTGGTTCTCAGTAGATTTTAGAGTGGCAGTGAATGAAGTAAAGCTAGAGCAAGAAATAGCATTAGATGATAGAGGTTGAAGTCAGGTGATACGTGTGGTCAGATAGTCAGATGGACCAGCTCCCACAGTGCCTACCTCATAAGGTTGTGATGATTAAACAACACAATACATATAAAGCCCTTAACATAGAGCTAAGTGTGCTCTCTAAACATGAGACGGGACTACTGATGCAAATGGGGATTAGACAGACAAAGAAAGAAATGTAGTAGACGTCTAGAGCTTGTTCTAGACACATACGGGAAAATAGTAATTCTTTAAAATTTTATATACAGTGGAATACATGGATCTTCAGTGTACAAAATACTAGTTTTGATAAATGTATATGGCTGTGTAAACACCACCCAAATCAGGAATATAAAGCATTTCCATCATATCATAAAATTCACTTGTGCTCTCTTTCAGTCAATCCCTACCTCCATAATTTCCATTACTGTGTCTTAGTTTTGCTACTTCTTGAAATTCACAGAAATGAAATAATACCATATGTACCCTTTCAAATCATATTGGCTTTTTCACTTAACATAATGCTTTCTGAGATGCTATTTGCATATATAATGGTTTATTATTTTTTATTGCTGAGTAGTATTCCATAATACAGGATAATTTGTTTATTCACATTTAAATGGACCCTTGGGTTGTTTCTGGTGGGCTATTATGAATAAAGCTGCTCTAAATTTTCTTGTACAATTCTTTTTGTGGGCTTATGATTTTATGTATCTTGGGCAAATACTTAGGATTGGAATTGCTGGGTTGTATGATTTAATGACAGTTTCCCCAAGGGGTTATACTATTTTATACTGTCACCAGCCACGTATGAGAGCTCAAGTTGTTGTATATCCTTTAAAAGATTTTCAATTATTAGTCTTTTTTTATTTTAACCTAGTGAGCATGATATGGTATCCCATATTGGATTAATCTGCATTTCTCTATCACCTAATATTGTTGAGTATCTATACATATACTCATTGGCTATTGGCATATCTTCTTTTGTTAACTGTCCAAGTCTCTTACCCATTTTTATTCTATTTTACTTATTTGTGAGAGTTCTTTATATATTCTAGATACAGTCCTGTGGTAGATATGTGTTGAAAATATTTCTTCAAATTGATGGCTTGTTTCTTCACTTTTAGTGTATTTTGATGAGCAAAAATATTAAAATGTGATGAAATTAAATTTATCAATTTTATTTTCATGTTTAGCATTTTTTAGCACCTTTGTTTAGCCCAAGATCTTGACAATATTTGCCAATGTATTTTTGCAAAATTATTACAGCATTAGTTGAACATTTAAGTCCTGCTGTAATCTGAATCAATTATTATGTGGATTGTGAGGTAGAAATCAAGATTCATCTGTTTTCATACGTAAGTCCAGCTGTCTTAGCTCCATTGGTAGAAAGACTTTTCCTTCTTCATTCAACTGTATTGGTATCTTGAAAATCACTTGACTATAATTATGGACCTCTTTCTAGACTCTCTGTTCTGTTACAATGATCTATTTGTCTGTCTTTATTCCAGTACCACATTGTCTTTTAACTACAACAGCTTATAGTAAAAGTTAATTATCAGGTATTTTTAAGTTTTCCAATTTTTTTTCTTTTTCACTATGTTTTGGCTCTTGTCAGTTTTTAATTTCCATATAAATTTTTAAATCAGCTTGTTCATTTCTATAAAAAAACTGGATGAGATTTTGACAGGAATTACATTGAATTTATTAATCTTCCAATCCATGAATATGGTAAGTCTTTCCATTTATTTGGAATGTCTTTAATTTCACTCAGCAAAGTTTCATAGTTTTCAGTGTAGAGAGGTCTTGCCTGCGTTTGTTACATTTATTACTAAGATATTTTATGTTTCCTGATTCTATATTAAATAAAACTTTTTAAATTTAATTTTAAAATTGTTTGCAGTTAATAGAAATCCAATTCATTAATTTTATTGACCTTATAGCCTGCGAAATGCTAAATCCACTTATAAGTTAAAGTAGATTCTTTTGTTGTTGCTTTTTTTTCGGGGTGTGTGTTTTTGGTAGATGCCTTTATAGGATTTTCTGTGGAAAATCAGTGAACAGACTTTGTTTTACATCTTCCTTTCAAATCTATCTACCATTTATTTCTTTTCTCTTTACTTACTGCTTTGGTTATACCTATATAGTAAAATGTTGGACAAAAGTGGTAAACTATTCCCACTCTTAAGAATAAATATTTCAGCCTTTTGTCATTAAGTATGTAATTAGCTATAATTTTTTGTATATGTCCTTTATAAGATTAAGGAAGCATCCTTCTTTTTCTCATTCATGAATGGATGTTGAATTTAACCAAATGCTTTTTCTGTGTAGTTTGAGATACTCAAATAATTTTATCATTTAATTGGTTAAGGTGTGATTGATTTTCACATGTTGGACTAACCCGGCACTCCTGGGATAGACTCGATTGTTCATGATGATATATGATCATCATCATATATGACCTTTTTTATATATGGATATATTCAATTTGCCATATTTTGTTAAGAACCTTTGTAGAATTTTCATAAGGAATATTGGTCTGTAGTTTTCTTATAATATCTTTATCATGTTTTACTTTCAAGGTTATGCTGGCCTCAAAATGATTTGTGAAGTGTCTTCTTTTCAGTTTTCTAAAAAGTTTGAAAAGTTTGATATAACCTTCTTCTTAAATGTTTGCTAGAATTCATCATTGAAAACATCTGGGCCTGTGTTTTCCTTTATGGGATGATTTTTTTATTACTATGAATTGTATTTCTTGAACATTTATAGGGCTCTTCAGATTTTCTGTTTTTTCTTGTGACAGTCTTGGTAAGTTGTTATTTTGAGGAATTTGTCCATTTCATCTAAGCTGTTAGATTGATTGGTGTAACTTTATAAAATTCTCTTATCATCCTTCTAATATATAGGCTATCTGTAGTGGTGTCTCCTTTTTTATTAGTGGGTTGGTAACATGTGTTTTCTCTCTTTAATAAGTTGATATGGAAGTTTATTAATTTTATTAATCTTTTCAAAGAACCAACTTTTTACTTGATTTTCCTTTATTCTTTATTCTATTTTAACCTTTACTCTACTCTGACATAAACTTCCTAAGCTATAAGTTTCCTATTAAGAACTTATTTAGCTTCATCTCAAATTTTGATATATTCTGTTCTTATTATCATCTGGTCAAAATATTTGCTGACTTCTTTTATGGTTTCTATTTTGACTCATGTTTTATTTAGAAGTGAATTTTTCCCAAGTATTTGAAACCTTTCTAGATGTCTTAGTATTACTGAATATTAACTTAATTCCTCTGTGGTCAGAGAACATACTCTATAAGATTTCTATCTTTCAAAATTTATTAAGACTTATATCCTAGCACATCTGCTTTCATGTATTTGAAAACAACTTAATTATTATTGATAAGTATTTTTACTGGGTATAAAATTCTGAACTGATGTATTTTTAAGCACATTAAAAATGCCATTCTGTTGGCTTCTAGTCTTACTAGTTCTGATGAGAAGTCAACTATCATATTGTTGTTTACCCATATATAATATCTCTTTTTATTATTGTTTTTCTAGATCCTTTTAAAGCTTTTTCTTCATCTTTGATTTTCAGCAATATACCACATGTGTCCACATGTGGTTTTCTTCGTATTTGTTCTCTGTGGAGTTTGATGAGACTTTTTGTGTTATAAGTTGATCTTTTCAACAAATATGTAAATATTTTGGCCAAACTTTTGACAGTAGGCACTTGTTTGTGTTCTGCCTCATGGTTGCCCTGTCAAGAGAGTTCTCTTGGAGGAAAAGCCTCTGTTTTCCTTCTTGGTCTTGAATGACAGGTGAGACTGCTTAATATCATCTCACAAGTCAGAGGAGTGCTGAGTTTTTTAAAAATCTTTTTTTCTTTCTGATTTACACTTTTGATAATTCTATTGGTCTATCTTCAAGTACACTGACTTTTCTTCATTTCTCTCCAATCAACAATTAAGCCTATTCAGTGATAGTTTTTATTTCAGATATTGTGTTTTTCTGTTTTAAAATTTTCATTTGATTAGTTTCATAGAGTATACTTACTTCTCTGATTGAATTTCCCTATCTGTTCAATCATTGTGTCCTTGTCTCTCTTTGGGTCTTTAAAATACTTTAAATGGCAACTTTAAAGTCCTTGCCTTCTAATTCTAAATTCTGGGTCATCTTTGAGACAGTTTCTATAGACTGCTTTTTTTTTTTTCTTGACAGTGGATCATATATCTCTTTATGGGTCTTACAATTCTTATTGTATAATGGACATTTTAAAGAAAACATTTTAAATACTCTAAATTCTATTTTCTTTCTTTGAAGAATGTTGAATTTTATTCAGTCAGTGGGATTACTGGCCTATCATCTTGACTTGTGGAGACTTAGTTTACTTTACCAAAGCCCTCTCTCTCATATGGTAAGACTCAATCTCCAATTTTTTTTTTTTATCTGTGGCATTTTCAGCTAATCTCTTTCACAAGCCCTTTCTGCTCTCCAACTGTGGTCTCCTGCTAGGCTCCTTGGAGTCTCCTAAATGCACTTTGCAATGTTCAGCCAAGAATTTGAGGGGAATTATATTTGAGGGCTCCATTCATTCCAGGATTTTCCTCTTCAAGGCTCTTATGTAATTCCAAACTCTGCTCACTAATACCTCAAGCTAAGAAAAATGTTACTTTCTACTTGAGTTCTACCCTCCTCCTACAGGCCGTACTGAATAGGATATTCTCAGTAGAAGGAGCCTTGTGAGAATAGGGGCTTCATTCAAATTACTTCCCTTTTACAGACAAAGCCTCTCCAGTTTAGCCTGCTTATGGTTGCTCTTCATGCCTTAAATAATTGTGTGTGTATGTGTGTTTTAATTTTGTTCAAAATTTATAATTGCTATCTGCAGGACAGTTATTCTGACAATCTACTCCTATTCTCTCACTGTTGACCAGCAATTTCCTTTTAATATTTTTTTCATTTTATGACAGCAAATTGATGAAATGAATAAATAGTATTATATTCTCATATATCTAACATATAATGACCTTTACGTTCTCATAAAGGCTTGGAGCGAGTGAGATCAAGAGGTACTGGTGAAGAACATATTATGACTTTCATAGGAGATTTACAAATGTGGTAACACAAGTGGAGTATGGTTTGTTCTGCTGGCTTGTTTTTCAAACAAGAATATTTGGACATTAACGTGTCCAAATACCTTGTTCTGCCAAGTCAACATAATCAAACAAATGGACTAAGAAGGTGAAAGAGCACTCAGGGGTATCCTCAGGTAAACTGAGTAACACTCCGATGCACAAGACTGTTAAACAAGTAAAAACTGTCTCTCAGGGAAATAGAGCTGTCCTCAAACATCAATTTAGTCTCCTTTGCCTGAAAATAATGTTACTTCCTTTTCTTTAAGGTATTCACATTTTTGTTCCCACTGTTACCATTTGTAATATTCTCTTCTTGTCAGAGCTCAGGCTGAGGCAGCAACGGGAAAGGAGAAATAAAGAAAACCAAGGGTTTAAACTTAAGAGCAAGGTCCCGGGTTAATTACTCATGGAAAGGAGTTGCAGAAATCTGAGTCACAGGCACAACCATCAGTAAGCCATCAACCCATGGTGCAGGTAGAGTAGAAGACAGAAATATAGTGACAAAATGTCCACTCTGTTCAATATTAAGAGGCGGTTTCAAACACAAATAGCTAATGAAGATTTTTTTGGTGGTGGCAAAGGCATGAATAAGAGTGTTATGGGGCGGGGAGGGCGGGCACGGGATTTGATATCTAAAATAGAGATGGCATAATGCAGGACACATAATACAAAGAAATTTTCAATAGTAAAGGTAATACTGTTTACCACCTCCTGTTTTTCAATCCCAGATCCATCATCCTCTAGCCATATGGTCTCAGGAATGTTGTTTAATCTTCCAGTGTTTAATTGTGACATCTGGGAACAGAAGTATAGTAACTGAGGACCAGACCTCCATCTCCAGATGTCTCAAGTCACTGATAGATGCCAGAGTCTCCCGACAATTTGGCCTTTTTAGTTCCACTCTGACCATTTCAAATTCTTCTTTCTCTACTCCTATTTCCTATTGTTCCAATGTCTCCAACTTCAGCTCTTATTCTCTCCAGAATTAAACCCAAACATTTCCAATTCCTTAATATACATATATATATATATATATATATATATATATATATATATATATATATATAGAGAGAGAGAGAGAGAGAGAGAGAGAGAGAGAGAGAGAGAGGGAGAGAGAAGTCAGTTTACAATGTTGTGTCAGTTTCTGGTGTACAGCACAATGCTTCAGTCATACAGGAACATACATACATTCATTTTCATATTCTTTTCACCATAAGTTACTACAAGATATTGAATATAATTCCTTGTGTTATACAGCATGAACTTGTTGTTTATCTATACTACAAAATCTATCTTATATCAATTTTCAAGTCAGCCTATACCTCAGCCTTTACTTCAAAGGCTTCTCTCAGGAAACCACTGGTCCAGCTGAAACTTCCTATCCTCCAACAGATGTTTCATATCTCCTTATGTGAGTAACCAGAGACTACTGCTATAATCACTTTAACAGCACTATATCTAAGCATTCCATATTCCTAGTTTGCTAAAGGCAATATCAAAAAAGGCACTAAAAACACAAATAAAGGGAAATAAACACAAAAGTGTCCTTTAAAAGCTTACAAAACCTGTTCAGAAGAGTAGGCACTTTTAATTAGAAATGCTGCAAGACTGCAAGGAGCAGCAAAATGGGATTCCTTAAAACATAATAGGATGTGCTGATGCATAGGCAGGAGGAATAAAACTCAGAATCTGCCTGTCTGCTAGAGTGATCCTGGCTCTTCCAACTCCATTTCTGAAAAATCAGCCTTCAGGGGAAGCTTTGTACACAAGCTTGGACTTTCCAGAGGAAAAATGGGCATAGCTTTTCAGTGGTGAGATAACTTAATTGTGTTATTCTCATTTAGTGGCAAAGAACATAGTGTCCTCTCTCCCTGAAAGCTCTTCTTATCCCTTCTAGGATCATGGAGATTTGTGTAGGTTGTACCTTTGCTTAAAATCCTTCAGGCCTACAACAAATAATTTGCAATCCTTAAGACACCATCATGAAAAATACAGGGTTGGGTTTATTTTGCACAAGAGAAAATGAAGGTGGAATGACTATCATCAGGTAAAATCAAAATCAAGGAACGTGTCTTTTTCCACACACTTAGGTTTAAATTGTTTGAGTACTCTGTTTTAAGCATGATTTTTTTTCCAGGAGATACTTTCAGGTACAAATACACAGTCACTGCCTGTCTAATGTCAGGTATAGATCCCACAGTGCAGCATGCACAAAGCTAGTCATCCTTGGGGGAACTGCCATAAAGTCATCTTAAATTCTAATTTTTTATTGTAGTTTTCATCTGAGCCTCCACAGGAAAAATGCGAAGGGCTACTGTTTACCTATGACCTGAAACACTGTAGACAGTAAAATGCATCATTTGAATGTTTCCAACAAAGGCAACTTCCTATGAGGCAAGCCTTTGCTCCTGCCTGTGAGACCTGCCTCTGTGGATCCCAGTAGAAATATCAGACATTACAACATACTGCAATTTTAGTAGTTTCTAACAGTGGTTTAAGAGTATTCCTAGATACAACCAATATAACAAGCAAAAAATCTTAACTGACTCTGTTGTATAAACCCATTATGATGGTTAATTTTATGTGTCAACTTGACTGAGCTAAGGGATGCCCAAATAACTGGTTGCATGTTATTTCTGGGTATGTCTGTGAGGGTGTTTTCAGATGAGACTAGCGTTTGAATCAGTGGGTTAAGTAAATCAGATAGCCCTTTGAAGACCAGAATCCACTGAAGACCAGAAAAAAATTTAAAGGTGGAGGAAGGTTGGATTTGATCTCTGTCTGACTGCTGAGCTGGGACATCCACTTTCTCCTGTTCTTGGTGCTCCTGGTTCTCAAATCTTCAGAACCAGACTGGGTCTCCAGGTTGCAGAAAACATCATGGGACTTCTCAGTCTCCATAATCATATTAGCCAATATCTTATAATAAATAAAAATCTCTATATATCCTATTGCTTCTGGTCCTCTGGAAAACCCTAAATACATCCATTAAAAATAAGAATTTTACAACGTTCTCACCCAAGCTTTGTATGGTAAGAATAATAAATCTAAATTTTAAAAATTATTTATTGACTATCCATTAAGTAAAAGATACTAGGACAGGCACTCTGGGATATAAAATAAGAAAGATTAAACAGTTTTCTCTTAAGAGGTTTATTGACATTTTACCAATTCCAAAATATAATCCCTCTTCAAAAGATGAGAATTCATCATCAAGGATGAAATGTTTTTTAAAACGTGTTGCTGACTTTAGATACAATTCTCTAACATTATTCTAATCAACAATGAAGCAAGTAATCCTAATTCAATATAGGCAAAAATATCTACTTGGATGTCCAAACTATAAGTGTTCATTTGAAATTAAATAAATGTTAATTTTAAACCTGTCACATTATACTGTGTCTTTGATTCGTATTGAACCCCCTTCCCTGTACCCTGCAATTCCTAGTCTACAGATCAAATTCATGGGATTGTAATAGATATTTCTGGTCTGTCTTCAGTTTAAAGAATAAATGGGATCAGCAATTCCCATTTCAAAATCTCAAATTCAGCAGAGCTTTTGGGATATATCCATTGTCGTTGTGGAAAGACATAAACACTAGTCAGAGAGTCCTTGGTTCTTATCCCAATCTAATGCTGTAATCTGACAATGTCACCATGGGCCCGTTACTTAGCTTCTCTGAGCCATTGTTTTCTCTGTAAGTAAGGTATGCAATTTCCACAGCACACAATACAACTACTGTGAACAACAAGAACAAAATATATTGCTCATCTTAGTTGAAGATCTGGCAGTGCCTCAGGATGATCATTCTAAAGATTCAGTAATTATCCAAAAGTGGGCAGAAGATCTAAAAAACATTTCTCCCATGAAGACATACAAATGGCCAATACGTACATGAAAAAATGCTCAATATCGCTAATTATCACAGAAATGCAAATCAAAACTACAGTGAGGTATCGCCTCTCTCTGGTCAGAACGGCCACCATTAAAAACTCCACAAATGATAAATGCTGGAGAAGGTATGGAGAAAAGGAACTTGCCTACGCTGTTGGTAGGAATGTAGTTTAGTGCAGCAATTATGGAAAACAGTATGGAGAGTCTTTAAAAAACTGAAAATAGACTTACCCTATGATCCAGTAATCCCACTTCTGGGTACGTATCTAGAGAAAACTCCAATTCAAAAAGATACATGCTCCTCAGTGTTCATAGCAGCATTATTTGCAATGGCCAAGACATGGAAGCAACCTAAATGTCCATCAACAGATGACTGGATAAAGAAGTTGTGGTATATATATACAATGGAATACTACTCAGTCATAAAAAATAAAATAATGCCATTTGCAGCAATATGGATGGACCTGGAGATCATCATACTAGTTGAAATAAGCCAGAAAGAGAAAGAAAAATATGATATGATATCACTTATATGTCAAATCTTTAAAAAAAAAAAAGGGACACAAATAAACTTACTTACAAAACAGATACAGACTCACAGACATAGAAAACAAACTTATGGTTACCAAGTGGAAATGGGATGGGAGGGATAAATTGGGAGGTTGGGATCTGTAGTTACTAATTGCCATATATAAAACAGATAAACAATTGGGTCCTACTGTATACTACAGGGAACTATATTCAATATTTGTAATGGCCTATAATAAAAAAGAATATGAAGAGAAATATATACATGTATAAATGAATCACTATGCTGTATACCAGAAATTAACATAACATTGTAAATTGAGTATATACTTCATTTAAAAAAAAAAGATTTCATGATTCCATGATTATCAGATTCAAAATCTGTGCTTGAAATTAGTGCTTGAAAGGGACAGATCCAATCTCCTCATTCCACACAAGGAAATTGAGATATAAAGGGAAGGTACTTGCCCAAGGCTACACATTTAGATAGTGGCAGACTTTGGACCAGGTCTTGACACCTAATCTAGTCCCTTTACTTCAGTACAGCAGATATGTCTGTGAAATCTACAGAAAAGTATACTAATTTTATAATGATCTTTGAAATCTGCAAATGAGGGGGTTTCCTGTTCTTAACCCATCTCTACTAAAAAGATGGTTCCTAGATCTCTGAATTTAGGAAGAAAATAAGTACTAATCTCTAGGTCATGGGCCACATTTTCTTAATAGAACAAAAAAAGAGATGTTTAACTTTGTAAGTTTTATCATCACTTAGCTATTCTTCTAAAAGAGAAAACAGACTAAAATATGGATAATTTAAAGTTCCAGTTAACTGGGTCCTAGTTATTCTAGGTTTTATTATTTCTAAATCATTTCATTACAAACTCTTATTGGTATAATTGCTTTAGAGGCTGTTTCATATGGTGCCTTCTGTTCTCTAAGTTAAGCTGACCCCAAAATGAAGAACCCTTTGAATTTGATCTGAGAGCTATACTCAGTTCTTAGAATTAAGGTGGCATTTTAGTCCTATCTTTTTGAGCTAGTTCCTTTTCCTATATTTTTTATTTAAAAATCCAATTTGAGCATTTTGCCTGAAGTTCTCATTGCAGACACCTTTAGAAAAAATGAGTAAAAGAAAATCTTTTCCCATGGAAAATCTCACACACAATGATGTCAACAGGCCTCTCATTTCACTGGTTGCCTGGCTGACTAGTATATTAAAAATAAGTGAGGATGGGAAAATAACAAGGAACTAGTTTCTGCTGAGGGGAACAAATTCTACAGTCATGAAGCTGTAAGGAAAAACACAATGAGCAACAATCTTACTATCACAGAAGAGAGCAATTCTCAGCAGTAAAATAGTAACAACTGAAAATCTTAGGAAACACTCAAAATAGGCAGTAATAGCACAAAGGCATTACAATGTTTTAAATTACAAGATGAATTGAATGATGGAAGAACTGTCTTAAGAACTCTTGAGATTAGTTCTCAAATGTGTTTTATTTGCTTCTTTCCTTCTTTCTTTTCCTGAGCAATTACCTCACCTGTTTAGGCCTTCTACCTTTATGTCACAGCAACAGGGAAAGGCATTTAAGACATTCATTAATTAAGATTCCTTTTGTAGTTCTACTGTGAAGGATAATCACTTGTTAGTTTAAGACGGGAACTTATGACTTAAAATATTTACATGGCAGGCTCTCTGCTGCGAAGTTAGATTTTAAAATTCAAATTGATGACAGGAACCAGCTAGATCTTTTAAATGAAGCAAATATTTTTCAAATTTCAGCAGAAGAGTAAGAAAAATCTTTAATTAATTAATGGAATGGAACAAGTAGCAATTCTGCCTGACTTTATATATTCCACATCAGTTGTTCTGTGCAAAATGAAGAGAATATTTTTGCTTATATAGTTTTCAAAGAAATAAAGATAAAGTATAAGCAATATGAATTTTTCCCGTATGCACAAAAAGTCAACAGCAATGACACAACAGTAACAGAGACTTTTAGTTAGATACAATCTGTTTTTAAGATACCAGAAATTCTCTTTCATACCACGTTAACCAAAGTTACTTTAATAACATCTTACGAGTTGAGTAGGTGTCAAGGATCATCTTTCTTTTACTGATGAGAAAATGGAGCAGAGACGGTTTTGTGATTTAGCCAAGATCAAATGTCAGTAAGCAAACAATCTCAAAATCAGAGCCTTTCAAGTCTCAATTGACAGTCCCAGCCCAGAGGGTCAATTCTCTGAGTATTATGTGAGAAAATCATCTGAGAGCATCAAGGCTCAAGGTCTGTGGGCTGTGGGTTTAGTTCTGTCCATTTTTCTGTCATGGGAACTTTTATTCATCAATGCAAAAATAAGAATATTTGTCCTACAATAGCATCTGACAGTCCTAATTAAAAGTTGGTTATTTGCAGGAGGAAAAAACCCAAATTGTATAACGCAGTAATACCTCATGTTAGTTTTACAATTGATTTCTTACTCCACTATCAGTACACACTCGAATGTTTCAGGCAGATGTAAGGAAGGCATTTTAAAGTAAGCGTATGAAAGGAACTGCATCTCGCCTGGAAAGCAATCCACATGCATCAACTCCTTCCTCTTTTGCAGATTCTGTGCTCTAAAATCCCATTCAAAGAAGTCATTTGTGCTTCTGACATTAATGGTAAGACAGGCTCAAGCCTTTATAAATGAGGAAAATAGCTACGAGGATTTTGCTGTATAGTATTGTAGCTATTACAGATTTTCAATTAACCTTTGTGCCTGCTTGGCAAATACCATAATGGTCAGACTCTAGTGCCATAGACTATGTCACAGTGCACAATATACAGCTAAAGATTTAACTGAGACTTGAAGGCAGTTCTGCAAAGAAAAAATATAGAAATCATTTTATTTACTTGTATAGAAATATTGATCAAAAAAGGAAAAGTTCTCTGATTCTGACCAATAAATGCCTATTATACTCTATGAAATATTAAATATCATCAACTTATCCAAGCATAATATCATCATTACGTTATGTTTTAATCCAAGTGTAAGTAGAATATGGGGTTTAGTTACTGTACAAGTCACATGGGAAAAAAAAAATAATAATCCTTTCCTTTCCAGAACTCAAAGGACAATACTGTTATATGCATTGAAAGGCACAAAGGTACAAGACACAAATAAATGACACTAGGAAAAATATAAAATATTATTATCATTATTTTCAGAGACAGTTACCTGTGTTGTAAATATATTTATCACGAAATTCGTGTATAAGAAGGAAAGAAAAAGCTCTTTCCTTCTGTAAAATGTTAACTCTTAGATTCACTATTTTCCAATGTCTAAAAGGTCGCAATGAAGCACAGAGAAAATCCAAAGAACTGCAAGATACAGAATGCCTTTGGTATTACCGGTTTTGCCTTATCGGTCAACCAGTGAAGGGCATTCAGTTTTCTGGAAGCCATCTTCTCGTGAGTCTCAGAATCCATTTGGTTTAAGGCTTATGATTCATCCACTTGAGTCACTGGGCCCAAGAGCTCTTTTATTCCGATAAAGCACTCCTCCTTAATATACTAGAAAATGGCGTGTCTTCTAATCCTCATTTATTTCCTAAATAACCTATCTCATCTAAAAGAATGTTCAATTCAGATAACAAATCAATAGATCTGGTAATAATCTCTAAACAGTAGCTATTTATATACAGAATTTAAGCATTCCTAAATAGGAGGATACTACAAGGAAAAAAGAATCTGAAATATTGTCTTAACTAAATCAAGTTCATTCCAGAAGTAGAAAGTCCATCAAAAATGAGTGACTCTTCTTTGAAATATATTTAGAAAGCTTCATGACAAGAAATAGTTCAAGAGCTGCAAAAATTTCCAGAAATGGCAGAATGAGACAATTCCAAAACTGAAAGATTGGGGTGTTTATCCTTTGGACCTAAATTACAAGAGGGCCTCTGCTAATCCCCAGAAAACCGTGCCAGTGCTTGACAGAAAAGGAAGGGAGGAGACCAAAAGATGGATCTGCCAAGAGGCTGAACCAGACCTGAGGGTATTATGAGATAGAGTCAGCATATCTTCTTGGGAAACCAAAAGGCATGGAGAGTGGGAGAAGGAAGAAGGAGGGCCCTGTCAATATTGTTCTATTTTCCTTCATCTTCCCATTCTAAAGAATGGCCTCCTTTCAAGTAAAATAGACTTCACCAGCACACAAATGTGTTAGGGTGTGGGATTGTTGAGCAGGTGTGTATTTAGAAGGACTCCAGGTTTTCCTCTTACCTCACTGATGGCTCCTCAATCCTCTACTGTATTCTTTTCTTCAACACACCTCAAAAATTTTAACTGCCACAGAATTTGTTCCTTGGACCCCCTTTCCTCTCTACCTACACTCATTTCCTTTGTGATCTTACCCAGTCCCATCATCCATATGACAATATCTCCCCAGGTTATATGTGTAATCCCAACCTCACTACCTGCCTACTTAACTACTCTCTTTGGATGCCTAATGCCATCTCATTCATATTTAACTTGCCTAAATTTAAATCATTATTCTTCACATTTTCCCTACCAAAAATACCTGCTCTGCCTGCAGTTTCCTATCTCAGATAACAGTAGTTCTCTCCTATTGCTCAAGTCAAAACCTTGAGGCCACTTTGATTCCTCTTTTATTTTCATTTTATTTTTTACAACATTCATCCAGTCTTTCTATAAACTCTGTTACCTCTTACTTCAAAAATATATTCAGTACCTGACCCTTTCCCACACCCTATATTGCATTCACACTGTTCAAGCCACTGTCATCTTGTTATATCTCGCCTCTCAGGTCTTTGGTCAACACAGGGAGACACAATGCCCCCTCACAAAGACTCAACAGACCCCAAATTGCCTAATGGTTCTATAGATTTTTCTCACCTTTGCCTCTAGTTTGGGGGAAAAATGTATTTAGTTCTTTGAGTCAGTAGAAACAGGTCCTTATTAATAAAAATGCCTATTCTTTCAAATCTGTTGCTTAGCCAAATCCTATATGATCATTTATTTTGACAGTCAATAGCCTAGATTTTCAAAACCCACCCTTTCTCTGCTTTGGTGCTGTAACAACTCTGTCCTGTGACAATGGATGCTTCACAAATTCTACTTTAAATGGAGGAAGAACAAGTTGAAAAATAATCGCTTGCAATGAAACAAAATGCAATAGATGCATTCCCCATATACGCAGGAAGGCTGAAGTCCAGACTAGTTCCGTTGATGTTGCTGGCAGCACCATTCCATGGCCAGGAAGAGGTTCAGCTATTTTAGAAATTCAGAGTCCCCAGTAACCTCAACAATTGCCTTGCATATTGCGCTCTTCTTTCTTTGCTAGTTCTCCTCTATCTAGGATTTCCTTTAACAGGGAAATTTAAGACATAACATAGTTATCTTTCACATTAAAGGTTTCATTGAAATCTTTAATAATCTCTGAGTCCCTCTCACCTCTACACACCAAATCCTTACAAGGTCATACCCTGTAGATGATTTTGGACCAGGGTTTATAATTAATATGATGCAGAGATGGGTGATCATGAGGATTCTTGAAAATTTTGCACAGTCTCAACTTGGAACAAGTATAAATAATCTTAGGTCAACCAACTCAGATGTTTAAGAAAGGTAATTTTCTATTTTACGACTGAATTTTATTTCCATTTTGAGTGTTGGTTTCGCTAAATGATAGAAAAAAATATTCATCAATTCAGGTTCTCTCCCATCTTCTCCCCCCAAGATTCTACTGTATATTCTTCTCAAATGATGAAAAGAAATTACTTGGAAAAACAACATCCACAAAATTGGGCAGTATATCAATGGAGATATGGACTTTCCAGGTCACTGAGATCAGAGCTGAGGGTGTGTCAAGGGTTACCTGGGTACTGACAAGGATGGCCAATGGCTGATATGTCGGCTGGTTCAAGAACTAGAAAACTAATGTTGGTAGACAGTCCTTTCAATGCAAGTACCAACATTGTTCATGTAATTCTTCTAAAATCGTGTTATAAGTAAAAAGAGCAGTGCCTGACAAAAACCCATCTTCACTGTTATTCTGGCAAGATCTTAGCTGAGAAGAAACTGTCACTGGCTACAGCTTATCCCACATGAAATGACAAGGAAGGGAAAAGCTATGCAAAGATACTTGGCTTCTATTCCTGCTCCAGAGAGTAACCTCACTTGTGTTATGTACTGTAGTTTGGCTATACAAATTGGGAGTTTTAGCAGGTGTGGGTGTAGACTCTTCTTGTCCATTTAAAAGCCTATCTGTAATGCTGCAATATCAAAACATCTCTTCTGGTAATTTTGAATGAGTCACCTCTAACAAGAAGCCTAGAAAGCATAGTATGATTCTTCGTAAGATAGATAGATAGATAGATAGATAGATAGATAGATAGATAGATAGATAGATAGGAAGATAGGAAGATAGCTAGAAAGATAGCTAGCTAGCTAGATAATAGATAGATATTGCAATTATTTGGTTATTTTGGTTTCCCACCAGCTGCAGATATTTCCCTGAATCTGACAGCAGGCTGACTGAGCAGCAGGGGTTAACAAGACTCTGAGCCTCTGAGCCTTCTAGGGTGAAAGCAAACCCCTTTTCTCTGTTACACTGCTGCCACTGCCTCACCTCACCCTTGATTCTGAACCCTGGGGTTCTGACCCAGACCCAGCACCTAACCTAGATTTTGCTTTGTTGTTGCTGACTACGAGCTCTGACTCTGATTAGCCTGGAAATAGCAAATCTGGAACAAGTGTCTGCATCTATGTTCCTGCCAAAATTAGCATAGAATTTTTAGTCTTGAGGACAAGATCACTACAAAAATTGCTCTGTTTATGCAATTTTATATAAATTATATTAGTTTGCTAAGTCATCATCAGTAACATGAGTCTAACCTCATTTGTATGTATTAAATAAGATTTCATTTTGCAAATCTTAACTCTGGCTTAGAGCAGTGCTGTCCAGTACAGCAGCCTCTAGTCACATGAGGCTGTTGAACCCTTGAAATACAACTAGTGTGATTTGATCTTCTGTAATTTTAATTAATTTAGACTTAAATTTTAAAATATATTCATTTAAGTTATTAGAAAAGTTTAAATATTTTGGAACAACTTAGATGTGAATCTACTTTTTCTACTGTATATTTTATGAACTCTAAATGCAATAAAATATTTCCATTTTAATTTGCCAATCAAGGTATGCTATATGTATAAAATTCACACTGGATTTTGAAAACTTAGTACAAATGTAAAAAATCTCAATAATTTTTGGTTCTTTATATCCTGAAATAATAGTATTTTGGATATATTGGGTAAAATAAAGTATAGCAAAAAATTACTTTTACCTATTTGTTTTTATCTTTTTTAATGTGATTATTAGACATTGTAAAAGTAAATATCTGGTTTGAAACATATTTCTATTAGACAGTGCTGGTTGAGATTAATTGCTCATTAAATTGCCTTGGTATGCTTTAAGAGTTATATCATTTTCTATAAAAGTTTACCCCAAAGACTCTAAGTTAGTACTTTAGACTGAGTCTACAACTGCAAAAAATAAAACTCCTGTGTTTTCTTTCCCTTACAGAAAATACTATAGGAAAACCTTTCTCTTTCTGATAGAAACATAGTCTGAATTATGCAAAGCAAAACAGGAAAAATTACTCAGGCTCCTCACTCTTCTCCAAAATTTGCATCCAATAATGCATTCCTGACATTATTTCTGCAGCTTCCACCATCATTGAAGCTCTTTCTGTTGAAAATCCTCCCAAATGAAATAAAGAGAGCAGATGAATGAATGAAGCAGATTAGGATGTTATTTCTTTCTCCTTTTGTTAGCTGCAAAATGTACCATATGGACGTATCACAATGTGCCTTGCAGAAATTTGAATCTCTGATAAAGTTGTTTTTTTTTTTTAAGAATGACATAAAGTACTCCTGATGAATGAACTTTGAGCATTAAGTGATGAATGCGTTTTTGAATAAGCATCCTTTCAGAAGTTGTATCAAGTTTCTAGCAACATAAGCATCTAAGTTCTGTTTAAGTGGCTCATACTTCAGGTCTTCAAACAAATCTAATGCCTCTATAAAATCTTACAGTGAAGTAAAACCTACACATTCCAGTGTTTATATAGGAACAGATTTTAGAGATTTTCAAATTAAGATTTTAATCAACACTTTCAGTTTCCTGAGTGAGAAAATTAAATCAGCTTTACTTTAGTCTTTAAAAATATGCATTGCTAACTTTAAGTAAATGTTATCACTGCTTAGGAATACTGCTAAAATAATACTATTAAAACCTTGTGGAAGACACTATCTGGCCAAATATATATTAGATCAAAGATTTATTGGACACTTTATTTTTCACTAAATAAAATGAATTGAAAAGACAAAACAACTGTCCTGACTTTTCAGGTATTACAACATAGTCCCAGAGGTCAGAAATACATATGTAGAACATTTAAGCACTGGAATTTGCAGGTTTTGAATAGACAAAGGAGAATAAAAAGAAAAATAATAGAAGGGGTCAACATAAGCTAAGACACAAGACAATAAAGAAAATCTCAACCAATGAAAAGAACAATACAAATGCGCTCCAAATAAAGCCAGTATAATTATTATAGTTCAGATTCAAATATGCTTTTACTTCTGTATCCGGTAACATAGCAGGCTAAGTACTGGAACAATATGTTTTTTACTGAAAGTAACTAATAATCCTGAATAAAATAAACATTTTAAATATTCTTAACAGAAACAATAAGCTAGCAGGAATAAAACAAATTCTCAAGTGAAAAAAAATCTGATTGAGAACTAGAACCCAAAGAATTTCTTGAAGCAGAACACTGAAGCCAACTTCCACCCCGAGATCATTTGTTTAATTAGGTAAAATGAGCTTCAGTTTTCATAAATGCATGAAATTTTTGAGATTGTAACTCCAAAGAGAGACCCTCAGTGAACAATCAAATACAGTGGAGAAAATGGAACTATCCAACATTGTTGGTGGGAATGTAAATTGATGCTGCCACCGTGGAAAACAGTTTGGAGATTCCTTAAGAAATTAAAAATGTAATTACCATATGATCCAGCAATCCCACTTCTGGGCATATATCTGGAAAAGACAAAAACTCAAATTCAAAAAGATACATGCACACCAATAGCATAATAGCGGCACTGCTCACAACAGCAAAGACATGGAAGCAACCTAATGTCCATTAACAGATGAATGGATAAAGAAGATGTAGTATGTATATACAATGGAATATTACTCATCCATAATGAGAATGAAATATTGCCATTTGCAGCAACAAGGATGGACCTAGAGATTATCATACTAAGTCAAGTAAGTCAAGCAAAGAAAGACAAATATTGTATGATACCACTTACATGTGGAATCTAAAATATGATACAAATGAACTTATTTACAAAACAGAAAGAGACTCACAGACATAGAAAACAAACTTATGTTTACCAAAGGGAAAGAGGGAAGGAGAGGGATAAATTAAGAGTATGGGATTAATACCACTATACATAAAATAGATAACAAGGATTTACTGTATAGCACATGGAACTACATTCAGTATCTTATAATAACCAAAATGGAAAAGAATCTGAAGCTGTATACCTGAAACTAACATAGTATTATAAATCAATTGTAGTTAATTTTTTTAAAAAAGAAAGAAAAAAGTAAATCTAATCCTCTGCCCCTCATCCCCAGAGACCTGAAAGGAGATTTGTGTTCTCAAAACTTAATTCTGAACAAAGGGGAAAAAAATCATCATTGAGAAGTTGGTCCCACAAACCAATCCTCACCAATGTCCACAGGACAAAAGTACACGGCCCCAGTGTTTGGAAAGCTTCAAGTTAAGGATGAAAATTAGATATTCTGGAATAGAATTTTCCCCAGTTGCCAGACAAAAGCAAATGAAAGTCTTCTGAAAACAAACTCCTCTCGTTTCAAAGAAAATCATCAGCTCACAAACAGAAACTAAAAACAAAAGGAAAAAATGTACCATAATTGAGAATTTGCAGAAAGAAAAGAGAATCTAAAAGGACTTGAAATAAGGAAGAGCATTTTCAGATACAGACTATGAAATAATTATTTTTAATGTTTTTAAAGAAACTTTTTAAAGCCTGGAATTATATACAAGAAAGACAAAGCATATTTAAAACAAACAAATGTAACTTCTGGATGTGACATTTTAAAACACAGTGGGAGATTTAACAACAAATAAATGAGGAGAGAATTTTTGAACTGGAAAGTAGATACGAAGAAATCATCCAGATTGTAGGTAGAATAGACAGACAAAGAGATGAGAAATAAGAAGGTTAATGAAATAATGCCATTTGCAGTAAGTAACATGGATGGATCTGAAGATGATCATACTTAGTGAAGTAAGTCAGACAGAGAAAGACGAATATCATATGATATCACTTATATGTGGAATCTTAAAAATGACCCAAATGAACATATTTATAAAACAGAAACAGACTCACAGATGTAGAAAATAAACTTATGGTTACCAAAGGGGAATGTGGGGGAGGGATAAATAAGGAGTTTGGGATTAGCAGGTACAAACTACTACATATAAAATAGAAAAACAACAAGGTCCTATTGAATAGCACAGGGAACTATATTCAGTAGCTTATAATAACCTATATTGAAAGAGAATTTGAAAGGAATGGCAGTTAAAAAATTGTCCAGAACCACCGAAGCACTCTAATCCACAGATTCAAAAAGCCCCCAACAAGACCATACCTAGACCATAGTACAGCTCCTGAAGACCAAAGCAAAGAAATTGGACTGATTATTTAATACATTGAGAGAAAATCATCCAATTATGTACCTAACAAAAACATCTATCAAGAACAAGACAAAACAGGACATTTTTAGAAAAACAGAATCAAAGACTGTTTACACCCAGTGTCCTTCACTAAAAGAAATTTAGTAGGATGCATTTCAGGAAGAAGGCAAGTGATCCCAGAAGGATAGCCTGAGCTCTAAGAAGAAATGAAGAACACAGAAATCAATTAGCACAATTAAATGAACATCATCTACTCAAAACCATAATTAACAATGTGTTATAGAATAAATAGGACAATTAAAATAAACAAGCACCAAAAAAATTAACTGAAAGAAAGGGTGAATAGAGTTAACATGTCTAAGACCTTTAATGTCATCTGAGACAGCAAGATGTATTAATTAAATATAACCTTGGATTAGTTAAGCAAGCATACTGTCATCATAAAAAAGTAATAGAAATGGAGTATATAATTCTAAACAGGTTGATGAAAAACAAAGGAGAAAAATTAGTCAATAAATCAAAGAAAAAAAAAGAATGATAAACACATAAAAGGAGTAACAAGCTGAAAGCCCAAAAGAAGATAGTACAGTATATACACCTGTATCAGAAATTACATTAAATGTAAAAGGACCAGGGTGATCCATTTAGAAGACAAACATTTTCAGAATGGATTTTATAAAACAAAAGCTAAATGGTTTTCAGAAACACATTTAAGTGTGCTAGAAAAGTTATGCGTGGAGAAAGACATATTGGAGACTCCCATTTCCAGGAATATGGAGGAGACTTTCTTTCCCCTACTGCTCCCACAGCTAATAATTGAGACTTTATGTATAAAACAAACATAAGATGACCTGAAAGATGGAAAAAAGAAGGCAGACCAGGTAGGAACCCTGCCTGAGACCCAGGGAACAACACAGTGGTGCATCTCCATCTTTTCTTTTTGACTTGTCGCTGTTACAGATCTCAGATTTGTTGTTGAAGAAGCCAGCAACCAAGAAACTCCAACAGGTGCCAAACAATAAGAATAACAAAAACCTGCTCTCTCTAGCCAAAGGACCAAAAATAAGGCCTCACAAGAACGAAAGCTCTCAGCAATGACTGTTCAACCCTGGTAAACACCACAGAAAACACTGGGACCCACCCATGGCAGCAAAAGCAGACAGGCTGTAGCCAGGCACTCCAGTCTCCCCATCCCACAGGGCTGGTGTGAGAGAAGACCAAACAGGGGGCTGGGACTTTATCTCTGCTGTGTGGGAAGGAGCCCCCGACTCTGCAATATCAAAGGAGAGGAGAGCAGGTGGAGAATATGGACTTCCAGGCCCATCTTGTAGTAACAAGGTGCTCAGGAGACGTCAGAGGAGCCCTAATGGAAAGTCACCTGACGTGGGAGCAGCAATATGGCACTCCAGTCCCCCAGCCAGGGAGGTAGACCTAATGGGGAGCTTGACCTCTCCTTGCAACCGGGCATTTACAAGGCAGCCCCACCCTCTGCCCCAACTTGCCCTGCCAGAGAGGTGTCAGAAAAAATCCGCTAAAACAGAAGGTTTAAATAATGCCCAGAATCTCCTAATCTAATACCCAAAATGTAAAGATTTCAATTAAAAAATCATTCACCATACCAAACATCAGGAAGATCCTCCACTGACTCATCTAAACACAAGAATACAGAAAAGTTGAATGTTCAAAGACAAAGAGGGGAAGTATACCAAGCAAGAACCAACCAATAGAAAGCTGGCTTGGCTGTATAAACGACAAACACAAAATAGAAGACAAGAACTCTAAGTGAGATAAAGTGGGACGTTTCAACTGAAAGTTTCAATTGATCAGGAAGACGAAATGTTAAACTACCTAGTAACCTCAGAACTACCAGGAGAAATGGAAAACTGGAGTAGCCTAGGCCACTCTAACTGAAATCCCTGCACGGCTGATTCAATTCAGCAAGAAGCCTTCTTTAATTCTGGAGAAAATGAGGTATCGAGAACTGCAAAAGCTTTTTCCAAAAAGAAATGTGGTATATTGTCACACCAGCCACATGTCGGTCTCTTTTGTTCCCCTGGCATTCCTAGGAGGTGTCTGGAGGTGTCAGATTGACAGTGACATTTCTCCTATGGATGCAGGGGTGGGTGGATTGTGAATGAAAGGAAACAGCATGAAAGTCAGCTGTGCCCAACGCTTACTGCAGATTTCACTGCTCCAAAGTCTGAGGCTTTAATGAAACTCAAAAAAATCATTAGACATTTTCCACAAATATGAATAACATTTGTTAAGATTATGGCATTTTCTACAGAAAACATAACAGTAATGATTATGGAATGCTCCCACTAGACTACCCCATGAGTCACTCACTCAGAAGCAAACAAACCTTGAAGACCCAAGATTCATCTAAAGTAGATTACTTATTACTGGTTCTTAGCATTATGCTGTCCCTGGGTTACCCAGACTCTCCGGTGGGCGCTAATAAAAGTATCCTGGGGGAATCATAACTTTTTCTTTCCCTGGGAGAAGTTCAAGTGCTAGTGTTAGAGATATGAAGGAAAGGTTCTCCTGACCAACCACCAGTCACCAAGCAAAGTGCAGGGTGAGGAAATGGTCTCCCATCACCTGTTTTTAAATAGTCTCAGGGGCAAAAGCTGAGTGGAACAGTCTATTAACTACCCAGTAGTATACTGAGAGCGAGTATCTCTAGGCAGGACCTCAGAAAAATCCACAGATTTTTCTCTCTGCTCCCAGGACCCTCCTTGAGAACATAGCTTTCCTGGGACAATATGAATGGATGGAACTACATGCTGCAGCTCTCAAATGTACCACCGACAGGGGGCACCAAAGGAAAAGTCAGGACCCTAAATAAGAGTCTTAGGGCTAAATTTCTAGCACAGGGAACTATATTCAATACCTTGTAGTAACCTATAATGAAAAAGAATATGAAAATGAGCATATGTATGTATATGTATGACTGAACTATAATGCTGTACACCAGAAATTGACACAACATTGTAAACTGACTATACTCTAATTTAAAAAAAAATCTCTCTCAGGGGCAGTCTTCCATAATCCACCTTTTTCTAACCACCAGGACTGCAATTTCATAGAGAAAATTTGTGAAACACCAGATAATAAATGAAGAAAAAAGAGCAGGGGGTGTCTACCCTTGGCAGGCAAATTTGAAACCACGCCTGCTAGATGCTCTCCCAGCACTATTACCAGGAAACAATGGGGAAACTGCTATATTGTTAAAGGATTTTAGGTGTAAACGTATCAGTCATATGGATTGTATGTAGTCTTAGTCTTCCTTACGGGAAGACCTTTTATTCAATTCCAGGCTATAATTTAAAAGACCTGAAACTTCACTGCCGGCACTGCTGGAAGCTTTTCCATTGAACCACATGCTTAAAAAAAACAACAAAAAAACCCCTCTGCATTTTGGTTTTCATCTCCTCAGCAGAGCAAATTATCCCATCAGGCTGTGGAGAAGTGGGAGGTTATTGTTCATGAAACTATGAAAGAACATAATGCCGTAATGCAAATGAGAAGCTTGAAGTCTCTTTCACCCGTTAAAGCTACCCTGGAAAATACTCATTCTCAGAGAAAGGAGGAGAAAAAATACACTGTAGCCCTATATAGAAAGTTTTGAGAAGAATATTAGCACTGTATTTAAGGGAAGCAAGAGAGCTATTTAACTCCATGCCTCCCTCCATCATTCCAAGGCCACCTCTTAAGGACGTTTTGTTGTCATGAAACAGAATGAATGTTTTCTGCCTGTCTGACCTAGAGAAGCATGCTAGTCCGCAGCTCTATAGCTTCTGCCTGGAACATACTGACTGAATGCTATAAAAATCCCTGAAGGATGCTGGCTATCTTTCACGCTGGCAAACTCACATCTCCTGCTCCAGCGTGCTCTCACAGTCATCACACAGCATTGACTTCAGGCAGCAGAGGCCTCCTGTTAAGCTGGGGAGCCAGCTAGAAGCAAAGTGCCAGAGAGAGAGTGGAGGAGAATCCATTCCAGTTTCCAGGGTAACCCTTGGGTATTCTGTGAATCCTCCCTGTTTTTCAAAGGCAATGAGGAATTCATTTGATTTTAGACCATCCACATCCTGGCATAGGTCTTACCTGTTCTATTTCATGCTTTCTGGAGAACAATAAATGCAAGTCACAAGATACGAGTACATGGAAGGAGATCTTCACCTTTTAAGGACAACTGTACTTAGAAGAGCTTTGCGTGTTTTGGCAGATGAAGGAACAGCCAGAAATGAGGAACCCACTTGGAACACCTTGGTTGTTGCAGGACAGAGGAGGAAGGGCTGTAAGACACGTGAGAGTTACAGCAGGCCCAGAAATAATGGATGCTTAGGGTGCTTTTTAAGCCTACCTTAAACAAGCGCTTCCCTGAGGTCTTTCTCTGCTTCCCAGATAGCTTCCTCACTGCAGTGCTGTTCATCATAGTTCCTAAAGCCTGGTGATGTAATTATGCATTTAGATGTCTATTTCCCTCTGTAGGCAGTGTACTCACAAAAGGCAGACCCTTGACTCATTTGTGCATATATTCCCAGCATTTAGCACAGATTCTGGTAATAAATGTCTGATGAATGGATCAGGGGAGCCCTAATCTGAAAGAACAAAAACATCTATTCTTGCTCCCAAGTCACTTGATAAGGCTGATGAATATTCGTATATGTATGCTAATTGGGTCTGTTCTAAGCCTGGTTTTCAACCTCAGGGGCCAAAAGTGATGCCCAGCAGTCCTATCACTTTTTGTACTCCCTGGCCTATCTCCACCTTTCATGAAGCTATTTCAAACTTTTAATCTTTTAATCTTCTCCTAATCCCCCTAAAAGTCAATTCCAAAATCTGACTGCCAACACAGTCATGATACGCTACTAAAAAATAGAGACCATCATGCATAAATTTCTCTCATTTTCTTCTTCTCTTTCTTAGTTTTTTATTTAATTCTTTACTTATCCTTTTTTTCTTTCTTCTCTTCCTTCCTCAGAGGAAAATGTCATATTCCTTTTAATGTGAACCACCTGTGAATGTATTCCCTCCTTCTCAATAGCCTCCAGGATTTCTTTTCATCAATTAGGCACCTCATTCTTGTACCTTCGTTTTATCTGTTCCAGTTGAGAGGTTTGAAGAAAACAGATCTTTCTAGCTGTCTCATCAGTTTCAAGCTATGAAACCATGGATAAGCTCTCTATCCTCAGTTTCCTCATCTACAAAATGGGAGTAATAATCCATGTCTCACAAGAGTCTGGAGAATTAAATGAGATATTTCACATAAAGCACTTAGCCCAATGCTTGATACATATGCTCACTCGATAAATATACATCCCTTTCCTTTTTTTCTTCCTCATCCAAAATAGAATCAGTTTTAAGAGCTCTGCTTCCTAGTCTTAATTAAATATTTTTTTCTTCCTTCCCTTCCTTCCAGACCCTGAATTCTGTGCCCACAGTTCCACTCCTCTCATTTGCTCCTCAGCCCACTGCAATCTGGCTTCTCTCCCGTCATTCACTGAAACACCTCTCACACATGAAACCAAGATTCCTAAACGCTCTTGAGTTTCACAGATTTAAATACTTTTCTGAAAAAGCCAAAGAATGAATCATGAAATAGGATGAATGCATGAATAGATAATATTCTCCCTAGTTGATCTTACTACTTTCATGGCTTTAACCTTTACCTATATTTCATGATTTCCAAAAGTATCTCCTGAACTCTCTCTCTCTCCTAAACTCAACCACTTATTTTTCCAAGGCTTTTCTAATACTCTATGCCTAAGAGACCACAACTAAAATTTAGGCAAGAATCCGCCCAAATGCCCAAGCTGGAAATTCCAGCACAGCCAGTCCCCAGTAAGTACCTCTTTTCCTACATGTCGGAGCTAATCGGTTACTAAGTCTAGTCAATTCTACATTCAAAATATCTCTTAATATTTATCAGATTCCTGGAGAGTGGAAGGTTTTCTAAATGTTAACTATATGTTCTAAGACTCAAGCACCTGTGGGTACAATCACACTAACTTAAATAACCCAAGTTCCTTTTTTCTTTACAAACCTGAATGTGTGGGCCCTCTGACACCCCTAGTCTGCCAGCCCTGCGTGTGCTCACAAACCACCTGCAGGTTTTGTTCCCCCTGCATTAGCTTCTCTTAATAAGTGTGAGGCCTGTCCACAGTGCCACCCTTAGGTGCTTCGTAATCGCCACTGATGGTGCCCAACATCAGAAAATAAATGATGCTGCCTAGAAGGTTCTCCCACAACTTTCCCTTTGGGACACGAGGGAGTGTTATGTTTTGTCTACAAATGAAAACATGGCCCCTTGCCCAAATCAGGCTACACAGCGACTCCTGGCCTGGAAGCAGAATGACTGGTACCCAGCTCTTAGAGCATCTCTCAGAAATCCACTCCGTCATCTTTCTCACCTTTCATCCTCTAGAACTATGGCCCAGTTCAAAGAGTCAATGAGGAAACCAGTGGTGTTCAATTCTCTCTGCTGGGCTAGTCAGTGAGCCAGCATCCCTGGCAAAGACAATCTTCTAATTCTTTGTCTAGCCAATTCCTTGAATTACAGTAAATACCAACTCAAGTAAATACATGCTCTGTAAAGGAGGTGGCTCCACCCACAAGTTCCACAAACAGCCAAACTCAGAATCTTAGTTTAGGTTACCTTGGAGACCCTACTGCATTTACTTGAGACATGGATATATGAAAAAGAAATAGAAAATTTTAAAAATTCTGAAAATCACTAGCTGTTTTGCATTAAAAAAAGAATTAAAGGAAATTATGTGTGTGAGCATTAATATTTGTAATTCATAATAAATTCAAATTGATAAGAAAAAACACTAAAAACTCAATGCATAAATGGGCAAAGAATGTGAACAAATTATTTAAAAAGCTGAAATATGAATGTCTAAATAAGATATGGGAAAACATTCAGACTCACTATCAATGAAAGAATTGTAACTTAAAACAACGGTAATATAATGTTTTTTTTTTCCAATCAAATTACTAAGATTTCTTTAAATGAAAGCATCCAATGATCTTAGATGTAATAAGCTCCTTCAAATACTGCTTGGAGGAGTACAAATTGGTACAACTATCTCCAAAAGCAATAAATAGCAGTCTGTATCAAGAGTCTTATAATTGCTCATTTCTTTTTTACCCAGTAATTGCTCTTCTGTGAAAATGTCCTAAGGAGGTAATCAGAAATGCAGACACATTCTTTAAGCAAAAGAGTATTTATTTCAGTATGCTTTTAGTAATAACAAAAGCAAAACCAACATGAGTGTCCACCATTAAGGAATTTATTAAATAGGTTATGGTGTATCTACTGATAGCATATTACAGTATATTATGGAATATCAAGTTTCTGAGGTTTCCAATGACATGAAAAAGTAAATATAATGTAATGTTTCCTTTCAAATATAGAACTCAAAACTTTTTATGTAATATGAACTCAACTGTGAAAAAATTCATAGAAAACTGAAAGAAAATATGTTAAAATGCTGAAAGTGATTGACACAAATGTGTGGAATTATGAGTGATTGGCATAGGAAGAGGAGAATACGTCTTGAATAATACTTTGAAATTTTCTACACAAGGGGGCCCGATGGGAAAAGGACACAAATTATTTTTGCCTACAAAATAAGCAAAATAATGATGATCAGTGCTAGATAGACTGTGTTGAGTCAGGCCCTCTCATTTACTCCTGGCAGAAGCTTTAAAAAGATTTGGAAAAAAAATGTACTCAAATGCTAATAGCAGTTACTTCAGGAGTTGATTATCAAGTTTTTTCTTTTGCAAATTCTTCACAGTATTCATAAGTATTATTTTTCTAGGGCTGCCGTAACAAAGTACCCAAAGCTGGGTGGCTTAAAACAACTGAAACATGTCTCACAGTTCCAGAGGCTAGAAGTCCAACAAGGTGTCTGCAGGGCCGCAGGCTCTCTGAAGCCTCCGGGGGAGAATCCTGCCTTGCCTCTTCCAGCTTTTGGTGTCTGCAGCAATCCTTGCAGTTCCTTGGTTTATAGATGCTTCACTCCAGTCACATGGCCGTCTTCTCCCTGTTTGTCTTCACATCGTCTTCCCTTTATCCATGTCTGTCTCTATGTCCAAATTTCCCCCCTTTTTTTTTTTAATTGAGTTATAGTCAGTTTACAATGTTGTGTCAATTTCTGGTGTACAGCACAATTTTTAGTCATAAATGAATATACATATATTCATTTTCATATTCTTTTTCATCATTAGCTACTACAAGATCTTGAATATATTTCCCTGTGCTATATAGTATAAACTTGTTTATCTATTCTATATATACCTGTCAGTATCTACAATTCTTGAACTCCCAGTCTATCCCTTCCCACCCACCTCCCCCCTGGCAACCACAGGTTTGTATTCTAAGTCTGTGAGTCAGTTTCTGTTTTATATTTAAGTTCATTTGTCTTCTTTTATTTATTTATTTTTTTAGATTCTACATACGAAATTATCATAAAATTACCATATGGTATTATTCTTTCTCTTTCTGGCTTAATTCATTTAAAATGACATTCTCCAGGGACATCCATGTTGCTGCAAATGGCATGCTGTCATTTTTATGGCTGAATAGCATTCCATTATATAAATATACCACAGCTTCTTTATCCAGTCATCTGTCAGTGGACATTTAGGTTTCTTCCATGTCTTGGCTATTGTAAATAGTGCTCCTATGAACATTGGGGTGCATGAGTCTTTTTGAATTAGGGTCCCTTCTGGATATATGCCCACGAGTGGGATTGCTGGGTCATATGGTAAGTCTATTTTTAGACTTTTGAGGAATCTCCATACTGTTTTCTGCATCAAATTGCATTCCTACCAACAGTATAGGAGGATTCCCTTTTCTCCACAGCCTCTCCAGCATTTATCATGTGTGAACTTTTGAATGATGGCCATTCTGACTGGTGTGAGGTGATAACTCATTGTAGTTTTGATTTGCATTTCTCTGAGAATTAGTGATATTGAGCATTTTCTCCTGTGCCTGTTGGTCATTCGTATGTCTTCACTGGAGAATTGCTTGTTTAGGTCTTCTGCCCATTTTTGGACTGGGTTGTTTGTTTTTTTCTTATTAAGTCACATGAGCTGTTTATATATTCTGGAGATCAGGCCCTTGTCAGTTTCATCTTTTGCAAATATTTTCTCCCATTCCACAGGTTGTTGTTTTGTTTTGCTTATGATTTTCTTTGCTGTGCAAAAGCTTGTAAGTTTAATTAGGTCCCATTTGTTTATTTTTGCTTTTATTTCTATTACTTGGGTAGACGGCCCTAGGAGAACATTGCTGAGATGTATGTGAGATAATGTTTTACCTATGTTTTCTTCTAGGAGTTTTATTGTATCTTGTCTTATGTTTAAATCTTTCATCCATTTTGAGTTTATTTTTGTGTATGGTGTGAGTTCCCCTCTTTATAAGTCAGATTGTATTAGGGCCTACCCTACTGACCTCATTTTAATTTGATTACCTTGGGATAGACCCTATTTCCAAATAAACTCACATTCTGAGGTACTGGGGATTAGGATGTCAACAAATCTTTTGAGGGGACACAATTCATTCATAACATCATATTTACCAAATTTGTTCAATAGGCATGTATTATGTCATAATCAAGAGAATGCATAGTAAAAATTAACTAGTCCCATCCCAAAATGACTTTCAAATTCATTTCCTTTTCTCCATTCCTGCTTTGTTCTCTCCTGCCCTGGTTCCCACCATCCTGGCATCTTTCCCAAGGCTGCTGCACTTAGACACCTTTACCGGCCTCCTTTGCCTCTAGTTTTCCTTCTTCCCAGCCAGTTCCTCATTGTTGCCAGATTTTTCTGATTTTGTCATTCCCCTGCTTAATAACTCTTATATATCCATAAGGTTCAGAGGGTTAAACCTCAACTCTTTAAACATCAGTTTACAATCTAATCCTGTCCTTTTTAAACCATCTCTCACACCTGTCTATTTATAACTCTCTGTTTTCCCCAATGCAAGCAGCCTGGAAATCAGACTTGCTGTACTGCATACAGTTTCACAAATGTGCAAATCTCATATCTTGGTTCTTAGGCCCCCACTCCTTTGATCTCATTTTATCAATTTATCCAAGAAACACACATTAGGTACTTACCATATGCCAAGCATTGTAGTAGAAATTTGCTGTGTAAAAATAAATCACATTCCCCAACTTTCAGGAGATCAATTTAAAAGTGCTCATCAAACACATGTAAATAATATGTTCAAAAATATGGTATAAATACTGTTATAAAATCTTTCAAAGGGTACAAAGGGAGCAGAAAAGTGGAAGGAGTCAATTTTACTAAAGGTAGGGAAAGATTTCACAGCAGAGGCACACCAGATCCTTAAAAACATAAGTGGGTGTTCCAGTGTGCTGCCCCTTCTCGCCTCCTTTAGCTGCCTGATAAAATTCGATTTATTCTTCAAGGACCAATACTCCCAGACCTCAGCAAACTATTCATCTGTTATTCCATGATCAGTGAATCATTCAAAGCATGTTGCTATCTGTGACTCTCTGCCTTTGCTATGAGACTAAAACAGATGTCTGTTCTCATACTGCCCAGCCCATCCCAGACTGCCACATGCAAGGTAACCTTTATGCTACTGTCTTTATACAAGTGTCCCAGTTACTTATAAAAGACTTTTCAAAAACTTTTTCTCACATTACCTTATTTGAACTGCATATGCAAGTTGAGCATATGCAATTGTTCCCATTCTACAGATGGGTAAATCAACACAAATGGTGAAATGACCTGCCCCACATTCCACCATGGGTGAGTGAGCTGCAGTGTATGGGCAAGAATGAAGAAGGATGACCTCCTTTTGGAGGATACATTCTCCTTGGCTTTGCTCTTTCCAACAGCACGTGTGATTTATCACTTTGCCATCTGTCTCAAACTATGCTTTAGCTTCTAGATTCTCTTTCATTCCCAGTACCTGCAGTGCAGATTTCTGTACAGGGTATAAATAAAACGTCTTCATAGCTCTGTGTGAAAGTGCCACATTTGTGTAATAAATGTCACGCAATAAGGAAGGCTCAACACAAAAGATGAAGATGATTCAAACCTCCCATTGCCCCATCTGAGGTCACTATTAGCTCTTCACCTGATTGCCTTGTATGAGCTGCTGTTGATATTTGGGGATAATCACTGATTTATTATATCATAGTACCCTGAAGCTATAATCACCTTTCTAATACTAGATTTGTCCCCATCAACATCTACTGCATTTTACTGCAGCTATTTTCCATTAGGAAACACAAACAGAAAGCAATATTAAGATCATTCTCTAGGAATGCTATGTCCTCTGCACTGCCACTCCTTAATAAGTAATTTTTAGTAAATCCAATATAATCTGCTATTTCCTAAGGCCCTGGTGATAAACCCAGCCCTTGAAAAATGCTTAAATTTTAAAAGTAAGCCAAGGTACTTCTCAGGGCTGTGCTTATAGTGTGAAACCTCACTTCATGCATCCCAACCATGCCTATTGAACTTGCTAAAAAAAGACACTCTCACCTCCCCCTTTCTGAACCAGTCAGACCCACTGAATTATTTTCACATGAGTTATTTCCCTTGTGAGACGGAGGCCAAAAAAGCTGTCGGGGACAAAAACAAAGCACATCTTTTCCCCAGCACCTGTGTTTCAGGACATTTTATACCTTAAAATCTATCTAATTGTGTCAAATCTAAATATCTCACCAGGATCCCAGTTCGGAAGTGACAGGAGGGCACCTGTGCAGAAAGCTTTGCTCAACCAGACACCCACAGAAGGTGCAGGACGGCTCCTGCAAGGTGGGCCTGTGCGCAGCACATGGCAGGGCTGAGTGCAGAGTGTTTGGTAACACACCAGGTGAGCCCGTGCAGCTGGTACAACATTAATATCAATAAGATGGGGTCTGTGGAGTATTTCATAAAGCTGTGAAAAAATGAGATGGAGCCTGCCAGTTGTCAAAGCTTATTAACCTGCCCGGGATCTTTCAGATGTGTGGCTAAATAGCCATCAGTGGGCTGTAAATTCCCCACGGGGCTGCCGCTTCCAGGAATTTCTCCTTTTTCCTCTGTCTTTCCACCCTCTTTGCTACTCCCTCCCCATCATCATTTTATTTTCTTCGGTTTCAAACTAGCACTGATACCTCTGCCTTGTGGAAAGGTTTTTCCAAGAACAAACAAGGAAGATCTGTACCCTGGGCCTTAGCTCGCTCGTGGGAGGGAAGACTCAAACCTAAAAGACTGGGAACAAGTGGGGAGCAGCAGGGATGAAATGAATGGAGTGGGGGCATGAACAGGAAGAGGGGCACCCAGGTGGCACAAATATTGAGACAGGTTTTCCCTCTGCACAAATTTAGTGTCACCTGCCACCCACACATTCACTCTGGAGGAAGCTTCCAGCTGACCTCACCCTCCTGGCCAGTGAAGCCCAATGGGACGCACTACACAAACAGACCCAACAGCTCCCCAAACAGAGGCTGACGAGACATTCCCTGACTCCTTCTCCAGGTACCCAGACAGATGCCTCCTGCAACAATCACATGAATGGTGTTGAATTCCCAGCTGCTGCCAGCCACCAGCCTGTTACAGGACCAAACTCTAGCCACACTGCATGAAACCATTCTATTCCTCTAACAGGAAATTAGTACATTTAAAAATTATTTTTCCGGTTTTTAAATCTGTGCAATAGAATCAGAGCAAGCCTGAGGAATAATGATTCATTACCTCCCTACGTGCATGTCCAGAATGCAAAGCCACTCCCAAACCCCTGAGAAGCAATTTGGGGTAGGAAAAAGAAAAAGATGGTCTAGAGAAATGACTACGTTGTTATTATGCTGCCTGACTTCCTGACTGAAATAGAAGCCATGCCTAATGTAGTGCTGGCAGGTGAGGTAGACGCTTCATGTCCTTTGCCTCTGAGAACCTGAATTCAAACAAGACTTTGGAGTCATAAGTAAAAGCTATTTCCCAAACACAGTTGATGCACATCGCAAGCTCCTCGCCCTCCCGAGGTCATTGTGGCTCCATGTTTATTGATGAGTGTGCTTCATCCTAATCAGTATTCAAATCAGAGTGTTTGGCTTATTCTAAACCCAATTTTACATACACTGTGGTTTTAGAAGTTGTTTCAAAAATGAAACCTTTACTAACAGCACAAAAAATAACAAGCATGAAGCAGCAGAAGGTTTTGCAAAGACTATGGGAAAAGGGGGGAATGCCGGTGATTACTCAGGAAAAATCTTTGAAAAACATTCTGTGCAGAAACAATTTCTGCTGATGTGTCACATCTTGCAAGTTTTCTATGAGGCATCAGTGTCTCTTTAAAGAAACATTTGTCAGGAAGGGTGAGCTTGAAATGTGTCATCTTAATTATTACATGAGTAACCTTCCGATTCAAAATGATTTTTTGATTCACCTACCGAGTGAAATATTTGAAAGCTAACCAATTTTTTTTAACATTACCAACAATTTCTGCTCCTGTGACTTGCAATCCAAATAGCTTAGCAATACTAGGACAGAGATAAGTCTAATAGTTAAACTCTATTCTCCGGACCATGAAAAAAATCAATAAAAAATAGTTGCTGGTGTGATGAGAATGAGGATAAGACTGTCACCTGTGCCGGTGTCACAGATGGGCAGGTTAAGATTCTTGCAGGTGTCTGTAATCATGAAAGAATCCTAATGCCCTAAAGCCCTCTCTAAGCTAAGCAATCTACAGAGGGGGAGACATGGGGAGAAACGCTGCAGCTTCTTCTGTTGGTTTCTCCTCTGCTGTGACCCTAACCTTCCAACTTGATCTTTAGCATCCATGAAACAAGGATTGGGAAGCAATGTGAACTGAGGGGCTGTGTTTACATTAGTTTGTTTGAATTACATAAACTGCTTTAGTGGAGCTAGAGGACACCAGCCAAGGAAATGTCTGCCTTTAGGACTTCATAGATCCCCTAAGCAGGTATGCAGACAAGTCTCAGGTAGAGAATCAGCACTGCCGTGAATGAGTCTGGCAGGTGAACTATAAGGGTGTTCTATGTCTGCAGGGAGGTGTCGGGGATTAAGTCTATATGTGCCCGAGTGTCATCGTGGGAGGGCAGGCAAAGGATAAGAAAAAGGAATCCAATGGCAAACTACTTTGCCCTGAAAAATCCTAGAAAGCAGAAATCAAGTCTCCCACACAGTACTTTTCTAAAGTGTCCATAAAATAAAAGAGTGAAAATTTGAACCCATCATAGCTTAGGCAGGGGCTGTGGGGATGGGGAATTATGAAAGAGCCCTAAGTTCTATTAGCAACAAATTCAAAATATCTTTGTACTCTCCTGGTTAAGCTTAAAAATCAATACAAATAAGTAACATACCCTGGGATGAATCTTTACTCATTGTAATATAAAATCATTTGAAAATTATTTTGCACATAAAAAACTTTGCATGTTTATTCTGTGTGCACTGAGGGTAATGCAGCTGACATCCGAGAAGCAAGGTTCCAACCTCTTTGGACTCAGTCTTTAAGAAAGTGTATGAGGTAAGTGACATATCAGTAGTTTGATTTTCTCCTTAATAAGATGTTTTGGGGGGGAAGTCACCATAATGTAGAGAAAGTCTGCTCAAGTGATTGAGAGGGCACTGTTCCTTGAGTGGCAGGTTAAGATGCAAGGAAGCTGAGTAAGATATCATCAGTTTAGAATCTAAAATACTTAAGGATAAAACTACTAACCTGGGGCCTATAAAAATGATTAACTGACTAGAGGGGCTTTCAAGGTGTCCAGGCCTACAAAAAAAAGGCAAAGCATGATAAATTCTATATTTGCAAAATTGGATCTAGAAAGTACTGGATAAATTAGTCAATAACACCAATGATCTCAATAAATGCTTCCTCCCCCAAAATGTAGCATTCTCTCAAGTCCTTATCACTCAGTTCCAGTTAGATAGCTGTCCTCAACTTTCCTATGCAAAAGTTCTGCAACCAGCACTACATTTTACCTGGAGCTGTTAAAAGGCACTAAAAATAGGCACACTCTTGTTCATTACAATAAAGGTGTCAGTTGTAATGTAAGTTATCTGTTGTAATGGCTCTTTGGTGTCTTATGTGCCCTATGAATCAGCATTTAAGTTTATTCCAAGTTTTGTCCTATTAAAACACCCCTACACTGAGTTCACATTTGTGTATAATTATCCCTTTAAAGTATAAAAATTTTAGTAAGACAGAATAGTTGACTCTAAAGCCATGAACATCTTACACTTTGAAACTCCGAAAGAGTTGTTCCAATTTACTCTACCACTAATGGTCCATAAGTCTGAAAGTTTTTCACATACCCTTATTGACTTAAAGTTTTGATATTATTTTTATCATTGCTAATCTGACAGGAGAAATTTTATTTCCACTTTTTAATGCAATTCAACGTTTTTCATAAACGTATTGGCTACTTGTAGTTCTACTTTTTTGAATTTCCTGTTCAGGTCCTCTATCCATTTTCTTTTCGGGTGATGGCATGTTCTTACTGATTTCAAAGAGTTCTTTCCAAATCAGTAAAATTAACTCTCTGTCACATGAAATATAATATTTTCCCAGTTAATCATTTTTTAATTGTGGGTACGTTTAGCATTTTTATGTTATAAAACACACTTTCCTTGCTTAGAAAAGCTGGATGCTTCCAACATTTAAAATAATCATGTTTTTTTTTAAAGTTTTTACTTTTAAATCTTCAGTCTATTTATATTTATCTTGGTGTAAGAAAGATACAATTTTATTTTCTTGCAAATGGATAGCAGTTACCAATAGTCCTTTATTAAAGCCACAGTCTAAAATCAAGGTTTCCCAACATAATCACAGGAGTTAACTAGGGGATTAAAGGAAACTTAAATATTATCTGGAATTTAAAATGAACTGTGATGAGCTGGAACTGATTCATATTGGCTCATAAGAGTTGATTGTTAAATATTTAGGAATTTTGCAAGCTGACTATTAAGTACTATCTTTATTAAAAATCATACTACACAAATTTATAAGTAAATAAATTATATTAAAACAATTGTAATAATATTCAAAAGCCATCAATTCCCAGTTATTTTACAACACTTCACTATCATGTGTTTTTAAGTGTGAAAATTTTACACTGGCAACGTGAAATTAGCCAGTGTAAATTAGTGTGAACATTACACCAAGGAAATCAGCAAATGTTACAAGTCTTGACTTACTGTTTGTTGATTGCCTACACCAGGGCTGGCAAATGTTTTCTGTAAAAGGCCACATAAAAAATATTTTAGGCCTTGTAGGCCATGTAATCTCTGTCACAACTACTCAATTCTGTCATTGTTGCATGAAAACAGCCATAGACAACGTGTAAATGAATGTGCGTGGCCAGATTTTACCCATGGTCAACCAGTCTGGCCTGAGGGTTCTAATTTGCCAAACCTTGAACTAGACATACAGTGTTATTAGTCTACTCAGACTGCAGTAACAAAATAGCACATACTGAGTGGCTTCAACAACAGACATTTTTTTCTCACAGTCCTGGGGGCTGACAAGTCCAATATCAAGTCTGGCAGGGTTTAGTTTCTGATGAGAGCTTTCCTCCTTTGCAGACATCTCTCCATGTCCTCACACGGTGGAGAGAAGGAGAGCGAGCATAAGCTCTCTTGTGTTTCTTCTTATAAGACAGTAACCCTGTAAGTGTCGGGGCCCCACCCTTATGACCTCATTTAGCCTTAATTAACTCCTTATAGAGTCTGTCCCTAAATACAATCATACTAGGGACCAGGGCTTCAACACATCAATTTTCAGGGGACACAGTATATAGCAGAAAATGATAGACAAAATACTACTAAACAGACTAAAAGTGTGTTATGCCTGTAGCCATCATGTTGTGAGAAAATATTCTTCCAGTATTTGAAAGCTATTATCTACTTCAGCAAAGAACTCATTTGTGTCACTGAAGGACAAGTGAAGTTCCAGCATGTATCTGCATTGTTTCTCTTTCATCTTAGTCATTAACATAAACATTCCTGTTGGAACTGTGCTCATCCAGCAACTGCGATCAGAGGTTGGCTATAGATATGAAAGTTTGATAAAAATCAATGAAAACATTTTATGAGAATCAATTGACTATGTGAAATTTTCAATAAAGAGTATTGTAAACTATATTGGTAGTAATAAATTTTGTGCTACATATTCTTTATATTGTAAAATTATAATTATGTGTGTGTGTTTGTGTGTGCGTGTGTACTTAGGGGGAGACAGGAGGGGAGCCAGTTGTTAAACATTTTCCAGCACTCCACTTTTGCAACTCTCTTATGTTATGAATAAGGAAAATGTATCAAAGAGATACATACTGTCATACACACCTCCTCCATAAACACCTCTTGGTTTTGCCCCCACAGTGTCTTTCCATAATTCTACTGGTAAGACACCTTGATTTTCCTTTGGGAACTGGCCTGTCTTACATTTCAGATGGTGTAGGTGAACGAGTGTGAATTGCATTATCTCTTTTGATTTTGAGAACATCACCATGACTAAAAAGCAAAGATACCAATACCCTCTTTAAACAGACAAGGAAATTGAGGCTTATACCGTACAAGTGACTTACTAGATTCCACATGGGAAATGAGTAGTGGGGCTGAGCATTTGACCCTTTCCTTCTTAGCCGACTTAGTTGCTGTGTCCCCTTGGCTCTAGTGTGACACATCCGAGTGTCCTGCCTGCCTGCCTTCCACATACCTCTCCGTGCTTTCCATGTCTACACAAAACCCTGACCTTGCTCCTGCCCAGCTCCCAGCTGTAGCCTTGGCCCTCTTAGTCCTCAGACTCGTGCCTTTCTCCCCGCTGTCCTCACTCTTGCTCCACGTGGAGACAATGTGACAATGCTGAAGAACCAAGCTGTCACATCACTTCCCCAGGCCCTGAGCTGAGACTGGAATTCTCTCCAACGCATGTACAGCAGCAGCAGCAGCAGCAGCAGCAGCAAGCCTCTCTCTTTCTGACTCCACAGCACAGTGAAGAAAGAAAATCAAAAGTGACCATTTTCTGACTATACAGATCTTGCTCTAATTGTCATGACTCCCCACAACCAAAACATGTAAGAGCCTCAGTTCTTAATTGGAGACTTTATTTGTGAAAGCTGTCTTTGAGTAAGTAGCTCATTAAGAACATAATAAACGAGATCCTTGCTAGACAGTGACGAGGCATGAATTAACAGAGAGGGAAGGCCAGAAAGTCTTTCAAGATACTTGCACAATTACTTCTCTTGGGCTGACAAACCCTCAACTTGCCTACATTTTTCCACTGCTCTAGTTTGTTGATTTACTCATTCATTCACTGTGCATTCACTCAACTAACATTTGCTTTTTAAGGGTTATACATATACATATTTGTTCCACACATATCTTTACTCAGCAAGTTATTATTAAAATGTTTTTTGGTGATACTACTGATATTTCATATTTATGTGATGTATTCCCATGAGGACGAATTGGTGAGTTGACATATTCAAAAAGAAAGGAACAATGAGTGAGGGCAGGAAGGCAGAGAGCAAGTGAAGAAATGAGAAAGAAAATCAGTATTTATTTAGTGACCAAGTCCCAAGAATTGCAGAAAGCAGCGACATGGGTTCAAGCCCTCACTTTGCAGTTTAACAGCCAGAAAACTTGAGATTGGCTTAGATCCTTTCTAAAACTTAGTGTCTTTAGATGTAAAACAGAAAAAATGAAAATGCCTACATTTTAGAAATGTGGTAAAGATTAATTGAGACAATGCACATAAAAAGTGTTTTGCAAACTGTGACACAGTAAACAAACGCTAATTGTGGTTTTTATTATCTGCGGTTCCTTTCTCTTCCGTTAGCTTGCAGTTAAAAGACATGAATCATGGCCATACTCTCCTCTGTGTACACTGGACATTTGTATATGGTTAATTGACTGATTGGAACAGTGAAGAGAGAATATCAGACTTAGGCCAATCTGAAAAAAGATAACAGCTAAAGAGACAGAATCAGCTTTGCAAAGGACAAATACTGCTATACCTTCTAGAGACTACAAAGTTCCCAGGAGCTTAAATAACTACCTCTATTTCCTGGTTCCTGCCTAAAATTTTGTTATGTATTTATCTCCTCAGGTAAAATCTCTGATACTGCTAAAACGAAAATATCGGTGGAAGGGTATCCATCATTTATTTTCAATCATTTGCAAGTCAGATCCATGAAGGATCAGAAAGACAATCTTGGTAGGTATGAGACCTAAGGACACTTGCTATCCTAGATGAAAAGGAAAGATGCTCATTGCAAAGGCTGGTAACCAAGAGATCAAGCTGTCTACTTTGCAATTTTGCTTGCAGTTTCTACCCCTAATTTCACTAGATTTTAGTGATACTCTTTAGTTTAGTTTGAATACTTTTGGAAATTTCTAGAATTAAGATATATTTCTCATTTGTAATACTGCAACTAACATTTTTGAATAAAAATGAGTATTTGCAATCCCCCTAGAGAGGGGATAGATACCCAGCTTTAAAAAAAAAAAATTATGCAATACCAATTGAAGAGAGAAAAATGCCTAAGGTTTTCAACAGAGCTTTGGTTATAAGCTGAAAACTTCAGACCTATCACTGTTAAAAGGTTCTCTGCTTAGTTGAATGCACATTTTAGAACTCTTTTGTGCCCAAACTCTATAAATATTAAAAGCTAAATCTATGTCCTTAAGACAGACCCTCCCTGTTTGTCACATGTATATTCATTTGCTAGTATTTTCGACTGTCAAGAGTTTTTTCTTAAGCAAATCAATGATTCTTTAAAATTACACACTTAGCCAGAAACACAAGAAACAAAGTCCAATATGAAGTTATCTGATTGACATTCTCGACAATGTTCCTTTTGAAGTTATATGTATACATAAATACATGTATATATTTGAGGAAGAGTATAAAGGATCTTCTGATGCAGTAATTAAGTCAGACAGACTGGTTTCAAATCCCAGTTCAGTTTGTTTGAGCTACTTAGCATTAAAGAAGTTTCTTAAATTTTCTATGCTTCAATTTACTCACCTACAAAACAGATATAATAAATTTATTCATAGACTTACTGTGAAATCTAAATGATATAAATTCATATAAAACAATTTATATAGTGTCAGTACATACCAGTATTTCAATAATTGTTAGCTATAATAATAATTATTTTTATTACATTTATATAATTATTATTATTATCAAAGGAATGGAAAAGAAATGAATGCCCTGGGTGGAATGCCTCACAAAATGGGAACAAAAATATCTCCCAAAATAGCTACATAACTCCTTCAGTCAAATCAAAAGAAGAGGAAAAAAAATCTCTACCATATCTTGAAATCTGAAAACCATATTTCAAATTGACAGGCTCAATCATGCACTCCTCCAACTATGCAGGATGGAACAAAAGGAGAATGTTAAGCACAAGTTAAAAACAGGAGTCATGCCAACTACAACATTTTCTCAAAAAAAAATTTCTTCTAAAACTGCCAAAAAGTTTCATATGTTAATAATTACGAGAATCTCATAGATCTAATTATCTCAGATCAGAATACCTAAGGATCAGTGAATATATATCTCCAACCCGTCAGAGGTAACATACATCTTTATGGTACACTATAAAGACCATAGTGATTCCTGATACTGATGGCTTTGATGAATCAGATATTTTTAAAAGAGGTTTACACACTTACGTATAAGACTGGCTCAGCCTAGCCTAAGAGCACTGCCTACAGGTCACTCATGTGAAGGTCAAAACTTATTTTAAAAGACAAGTCATCTCAGAGCAGTCTACTAGAAATACAGACCTACAAAGTACTCCAGAGATTCCCTGAAAGAAAGTCTCTTATTCAAAATCTAAAATCTCAGATTGGCAGGAAATTTACCAAAGGTCTAACTCTATGATTTGATGGTAGACCCCAAAATGGAACTTTTTCAACTAATGCAGATAGACTCTTCTGGCCAATAGATTACTGGAGAGCATGTGAAACAGCAAAGTTCAGTGTCTAATAAAACAAATATTACAATTCAAGTGAGAAATAAACAAGGAGTGCGGTAAGAACTAGAAGACTGTAGAGTCTCTCTAACCCTTCCTTTATCCAATCATTGGATTAGGTTAATTCATCTCCTACGTAATTCTTTAATTTTTGCTTGCTTTCCATTGTCATTGCTACTGCCCTTTTTCAGCCCTTCAGCATCACTATCCTGGAGTAAGATACAAGGACGAGTAAGGATATAAGGAGGGAGGCCACCTTTCCTTTCCTGTTCCCTTCCTCTAGTCTAGCTCAGCATCCATCTAAAATGCAAGTTAGAGCTTGCCATTCCCTGCTTAAAATCCTCCAATTGCTCTCAGAGCCTTTGGGGAAAAGGACAAACTGCCAGGCATGGCGGCCAAGGTCACTGTCTCCCATCAACCCATCCCCAACTCCTCCTACACACTTCCCTTGCAAGCAATACCAAATGTCTCTAATGCTCAGAACACGCCCGGTTGACTCACACCTCTCCTCTATGTCTTGGCATATGTAACTCCCTCTGCCTGAAATGTCTGTAAAAACTCCTACTCACTCATCCTTCAAATTTCAACTCAAATGTTATCCCTTCTTCTTACCTGCTCTTTTCTCTCTGCTCTCATTTTACTTTGAATATATTCATGAGAGCTGGATCTTGTTGTTTTGTAAAATGGCTTCTTTGCCAATCTGTGTCACTACCATACTGCAAAGTCCCCTAATCTTTGCTATCATGGGCTGTATGTATTTCCCTTCTACACAGTGCCTGGCCTCAAATAGGATCTCAAGGAAGGAAAGAAGGAATGAAAGAGGGAAGAGAGACAAAGAAAGAAGGAACAAAGGAAAGGAGGAAAAAGATGCTTGTAAAATTAGAGGACTGTTTACACAGTTTATTAAAGGCAGATTTTTGGACTAAGAAAGAAGATAGTAAATGGGTAGATGGATTGATGATGGATAAATAAACGATGATAGGTAGGCAGGTAGGTAGATTTAAAGATAATAAATAGATAATAAGCAATGTGAAAAGCCCTGACACAATCTTGGTTATCAGGATCCCTGGACTAAATGTCACTTTATTGACCTTTCAGAATTTATCAGTGAAAATCTCTAAAACTTCATACATTGATCTTTATGGAGAGATAGAAAAAGGATATTTTTCAAAAATGCAAATAGTAGGAAAAGTAGCTCTAAAGGACTTTGGAATGGCAATAAAACTGATCACCTCTGGTGAATCAAAGTAAGTAAAGTTTAGAATTTTAACAACAGGGAAAATCTGATAAAGCCATTATCTCAGTTTGATTGAAATGTATTATTTATCCTATATATCTTTATCCTCTTAGGGACAGACTTTGGGACAGAAGTGATAACTGAATCTTTCACAAGCCTAGAATGGTCCTAGGAGCTGTGTTCTCTGTTGAGAGACTACCCTGACTTTCAGAAGGAGATTGTCTGTCAATAGAAAAAGGATTATGTCTTTTCTTTCTCTTTCACAGAATTTCTCCTACTGTTAGGATCTGACTTGGCCAAATGGTAGGGACATATTATATATCTTGATAATCCTCTTTCCTCACATTTTGTTTTCTGTTGAAGAAATAGTCCTAAGCATTTAGCCAACCTTGAATTCTGAGTTAAAGTCACTATTCTGAACTTTAAAATTTAACTTCAGATGTTTTCTAGTTATATAGTAGGCGAATATCATTAAGATTTCTAAATTTCTATGTTTCTAAAGATTTAAATTTTCAGCTTGAGTCTATAACTATGGTATCTAGCCTTAAGTTTACAGTCCAGTAGGAGAGATAAGGCATATACATAAATCACAGTAACGCAGGAAAAAAAGTAGGATCCATATTATAATAGAGATATAAATAAATACGGTATAGGACAACAGAAGAGAGAACAATTAATTCTACCTGGAAAGATCACAATTATGCTTAAAAATTTATGGAGAAGAAGACTGTGATGCATTCCCTAAAATTTCACAACTTGATTTATAGGTCAAGACAACAAGCTCCTATCATTGCTCTTTCTGTCTGGACTCAACTGAGATATTTCTTCCATAAATTTAATGTGGGTGTAAGACAGCACGTAGTCTGGCTAAAACGGATGCAGACAGCTCCATACATCATTCTCCCTTCCCCATCTGCGTCTATATACTTAGATGGTCATAGAGGCTTAGGTTTTGTACCTAGAAAAAGGGGAAATGTTCAATTGCCTCATCTAGTCCTTTATTTTGAAAATTAAGAAAATATGGCTCAGAACAGTTAAAGGTCCAAATCCGTACAGGTAACTGGTAGAAGAGCAGAGTAAGAACTCAAGGACTCTATTATTCTTTCTGTTCCTGGTGTTGTGCCTCTTATTCTAAAAGATAAATCAACTTTTAATGTATCTTTTCATATTTAGAAACCATGAATTTTTGTGAGCAAAATAAATCTGGGACCCCCATGTGGCTCAAGCTCACCTCCAAATCACATTAAAGGCAGTACAGCTCAGCAACTGAGAGTAATTAACTGCAGTCTTTACTTGCCTATCAAGTATAATTTTAATGATTTAACTTATACCCAACAGAAATATTATAAAAATCACTTAAAAATGTTCTTCCATTCTTTCGCATTGCAACTATTCTCTATTGTCTCACCTACCAATCCAGATAAAGTTTAATGCTATTACTAAAATTTTCCAGGCACTCTGTCCTTCTGTCTTAACTCTCTCTTTCACTTCCTGATTCCCCCTATCTCACTTAACATTACTTCCAAAACCAGAAGAGACCAAGAGAACTTCAGCTGCCAACCACATCTATTCACTAGCAGCTGCAGGGTGGTCAGAGGTGTGCTGGGCTCTCCTGGTACATCCTTGATACCCACTCCCCCTCAGTATGACTGTGTTTCTCATAAGACATTCCTTGTAAGAAATTTCTGGTGAATCGTTCACCTCATCACAACTTCAAATTTTAACTGTTACATAAAACTAGAAGTTTCACCTTATGTTCCTAAAAAAATATGTTTCAAATTTAGTAACTAGGAAATTAAACATTTCATGCTCTTTGAGCCTCTAGTAATAGAGTGCAATTACCCACATACCATGGATGAAAGAAAAGCTCTGAAAGGGTAGTCCTCTTCATTTGAATTTACTTCTTGGGAAAGAATCCAGGAGAATTAGTGAGGGAGGAAGGCAGCCACTTAGGTAGATCGATCAAATTGTGAATCAGTGGATTTCCCACCGCTGCAGCCACATCATCCTGACATATTGGTCTCTACGTCACTTACGTTATTTTAAAAATAATGCTTCTAAGCCATGTGTTATGTATATCAATAAAAAAAGTGATACAGACTCATAGTAGATAGAGAAATTGTAAGAAATAGAATATTATACACAGATAAGAATACAATGATCTGAAGATGTTCTTTCTCATTCAGTTAAAATCTAACTTAAGCTTGTTCCATTGCCAGGCAACTGGAGAATAAGATACAGACAAGCAGCTGGAGGGGCTAGCTGGCCTCTTTGCTGGTGCTCTTTTTTTTATTTGGATACATAGATATTTATACCACTTACTGGGTCTCTAATTCTAGTTTTTGATAAGACTTTTATCTTCTACTTACACTCTCAAAACTCATAGTCTACAGCTCTCAGCCAGGTCCACGTAGCTAGTATGCACAATAGTATCTATACCTCTTTATACCAACAAAGTTTTCAAAGTCCTCCTACATTTACTGAAAATGGGAAATATCAGTTAGAACACTTAGTGTGGAGATTAATAATACAGGATTTGCTTTACAACTTACAGAAACAATTAATGCAATTAAGAATATTTCAGTACTCTTCAGTCTTCAAGGGGATAAAAATACTTCAATACATGAGTATTGAAATTCATAAATTACAATACACTCACTGTCTTACATCCATTAACTTTTCACAAGTCTAATGAAAATTACAGCAACCTGATGGAGGGGCAGTTGATGGAAAATTTGCATTTCTTTCACGTAAACTATTTACACTTACATTTATATTAGCAAATGCCCTGAATTACTTAGACAATCCATATGTTATTTATGAACAATGTTTCTTTTACTTTATAAATACCCATTACTAAGTACCACGTGCATGTAGTGACTAATACTCTGGATTCTAATAAAGAAGTAATAATTTGCTACTCATGTATTTTAAAGCTCCTAAAAGGAGAATGAAAACTAGAGTCTCAGTAGAGGGTAGGTGGGAAGCCATGGGAGGAAAAAGAATAGGAGAGAATGAAACTGATGCTAAGCCCTCTGACCTACTAATGGATTCTTGAATAAAGAGTTTGAGGAGATTAATTCGAAAGGAAAATAAAGTGGAGCCCTGAGCTGTTACTTGCTGAACACTCTCATTGTAGAGTAATGGGAGCTATTTTCTCAGTAAATGTGTTGCCAAAAGTCCAGATCACTAATATATATTCAACCATTCCCTGCAAACAATTTATAATTATTCAAGTACAGACTCTCTCCTCCTCCATGGCCTCTTCATTTACCTCCTCATTCATCCTCCATTGTTACACTTCTTTATGAACACAGCTCAATGAAGCTTGAAGACAAAAATATCCTAACCAGGAGTAGTCATGGGGTTATGAAGCCAAAGCAAGAAGGAAAACAAAGTAAAAACCTCATTTCAACTATCATGCTGACATCTTAAAGTCCAGTCAGTGCTGCTTAACCATAGTGTTCAAAGAATGCATGGTGATAAATGTAAGACATTGTATAAGCACTACTATTGATAATCATCTAGTGACTGATATGCATTAATAGACATAGGAATTAAATCCTTATGAGTTCTGAGATTTTTACTTTTGATGTTTTTCTAAAATCTTACCCTTGAATAAACTTTTGGTAATGAAAAATGGATGGATGAACTATGCATAATAAAATTACACCCATTTTACACCCAAGTAAGAATGATGTCAAGACACCTCTAGTAATAAAAGTGTAATTACATTTACTAAATCAAAGGCAAAGTGATAATGAAGGAGAAATGGAGATGAAATTGGCAACAATAAATGTTCATAATAATAATAAGATAAAAATCTGCAAATTCTCTGCAGTGTAATGTTAACAATAAAATGAGGTTTATTATGTTTCAAGGGTAATGGTGTAGTAACTTGTTATCAGAGTAATTCTCTTGCCCAAACAATTACAAACTGTAAATGAAGTATAAAATGCAACTGTGTAAAGGCACTGGAGAGCCACCAAAAGCAGATTGAAACTGGAGGAGATTCAGCTCTTGAGAGAAAGGAACCAGACTAGGTGAAATCACATTTGTTTGTCTTTTTCCCCAAGGGCTTCCCCGCCCAGGCACATAAATAGAGATCAAGGAGAATGCTGCACTCTTCTTGCCCTGAGAAGCTAGAGGACACATTTAGGATACATTTAGAGCCCCTAGAAATTTAGGGATCCACAGTGGAGAATGCCAAAATCTGTGTAGAAACTTCGGTTAACTGCAGAATAGCTCATGATATGGCAAGACTCCAAAGAGCCAGGGGGGGTTATCAACAGCTGAAAGTCTGAAAAAGCTAAGCAAAAATTTCCACAGTTTCCCATAGCAAGAGGAACACTGGAGTTCACGTCTTCCCTAGTTACAGTGACCTTTCCATTGAAACAAAAATGAGCCATGAATTGAGTCAAGAGCAAAATAAAAATAAAGACCTACCTAACAGAGCCAAAAGCCAAGCCTCCACCATCCTAAAGTAATTTTTCAGTATTTTAGCTGCCTGCTCAAACAAAACTCATCCTTGTTCAGAGAAAAATAATGATGTCTAGAGTCTACAACATATCATTGAAATAAAACAGAATGAAGGAATTGATAAACAGAATAAAGGAATCAGTAAAATAGAAAATGAAAAAGAAAACAAATTCAACAGAGTCAAAATGAGTTCTTTGAAAAGTATAATAAAAGTAAATTATAATTAACATAATTCACAAATTCCTAACTAATCTTCTAAAGAAAAAGAAAATAAAACAAAAATTACCAAATTTAAGAATGGAAGAGAATATATCACTGAAGACCTTAGAGATATAAGAAGATCATAAGGAAAAGTTATGAAAATTAAATTCAACAACCTAGTCAAATGGACAAATTTCATGGAAAACTTAAGTTACCAAAACTAAGAAGATAAGAAACAGTAAACCTAATAGTGTTATGTAAACTAAAGCAATTATATTCATAATCCAAAATTTTCCCGTAAAGGAATTCCAGGCCAAATAGCATTCTTGGTGAACTATGTTAAACTTTAAAGGAAGAAACAGTAACAACCTTATATATTTTCAAAAAAGAGAAGGGGACGGAAGAAATTTTGCTACTTGCAGCAACATGGATGGACCTGGAGGGTACTATGCTTAGTGAAATAAGTCAGACAGAGAAAGACAAATACTTTATGTTATCACTTATATGTAAAATCTAAAAAATAAAGTGAATGAATATAACAAAACAAACAGACTCACAGATACAGAGAACAAACTGGTGGTTACAAGTGGGGAGAGGGAAGGGACAGGGGGCAAGATAAAGCTAGGGGATTCACAGGTACAAACTACTACATATAAAGGCTTATTTAAGCTACAAAGATATATTGTACAGCACAGGGAATATAGCCCATATTTTATAATAACTTTAAATTGAGTATAATCTATAATCTATAAAAATATTGGATCACAATGTTGTGCATCTGAAATTAATATAATATTGTAAATCAACTAACTATACTTCAATCAAAAATAAATAATTTTAATTATTTATTAAAATTTAATTTGGGAGGGAAGACTTACCAAATCATTCTATGAGACTAGCACAATCCTGATGCAAAAAAAATTTTTTTAATTACAAAAAAAATGTGAGATTCAGTTTAAAGGTGTTTTGTTTGTTTCTTTGTGTCTATGGATGTCCAATTACTGAAGCATCATTTGTTGAAAAGTCCATTTTTCCTACGTTGAATTCCCTTTGCACCATCATCAAAAATCAGTTGGGCACAAAGACTCTGAATAGCCAAAACAATCTTGAAAAAGAAGGACAGAGCTAGAGGAGTCATGCTTCCTGACTTCCGGCTACATTACAAAGCTACAGTAATCAAAACATATGGTACTTGCACAAAAACAGACACATAAATCAATAGAATAGGACAGAGAGCCCAAAATGAGCCCATGCATTTATTGGCCAATTAATCTTCAACAAAAGAGGCAGGAATATATAATGGAGAAAAGACGGTCTCTTCAATAAGTGGTACTGGATAGCTACCTGTAAAAGAATGAAATTATAACATTCGCTAACACTGTATACAAAAATAAACTCAAAATGGATTAAAGACCTAAATGTAAGACTAGATAATATAAAACTCCTAGAGGAAAACATAAGCAAAACACTCTTTGACATAAATGGCAGCAATATTTTTTGGGATCCCTCTCCTAAAGTAAAGGGAATAAAAGCAAAAATAAACAAATGGGACCTAATTAAACTTAATAGCTTTTGCACAGCAAAAGAAATCATCGAAAAACAAAAAGACTACCTACTGAATGGGAGAAAATATTTACAAATGATATGACCACTTCATATCCAACATACATAAACACTCATACAACTCAAGAACAGAAAAACAAGCAAGTCAAGTCAAAAATGGGCAGAACTGAATAGACATTTTTCCAAAGAGGACATGCAGATGGCCAACAGGCACATGAAAAGATGCTCGACTTCACTAATAACCAGGGAAATGCATATCAAAACCACAATGAGATACCATCTTACATCTGTTAGACTGATATATCACCCACACCCCTACCAGTGGGAGAGGGAAAAGGGGTGGGGCAATATAAGGGTAGGAGAGTAAGAGGTATAAAATAAACTACAAGGATATGTTCTATAACATAGGGAATATAGCCAATATTTTATAATAATGATAAATGGACTATAACTTTTAAAAATTTTGAATCACTAACCATAAGATTGTTTACTAAGTCTACAAATGTGTTTCTGTTTTGTAAATGAGTTTATAGTTTCCTTTTTTTTTAGATTCTACATGAGTGATATCATGTGGTATCTTTCTTTCTCTTGCTGGCTAACTTCACTTAGAATGACAATCTCTATGTCCATCCATGTTGTTGCAAATGGCATTATATTGTTCTCGACTGGGACATTGTGCTGTACGCCAGAGACTGACACATTATAACTGATCATCCTTCAATAAAAATAAAATTTTAAATTATGAATCATTATATTGTATGTATGTAACTTATATAATATTGTACATCAACTCTACTCCACTTAAAAAAAAAATGAAGAAAAAATTAAATTGAGCTTCTTGGAGACACATTGTTGGATTATGTTGAGGGGGTTGTTTTTAATCCACTATGATAATTCCTGCTTTTAAATTGGTGCATTTAAACCAACTTACATTTAAGATAATTGTTTTAGTTCATGCTGCTATTACAAAATATCATACACTGAGTGGCTTAAACAACAAACATTTACTTCTCACAGTTTTGGAGGCTCAGTCCTCCAAGGCACTGGCACATCCAGTGTCTGATGAGGATTTGCTTCCTGGTTTGCAGAAATCTACCTTCTTATTGTATAAGAGAAAGGGCCAGTGCTCCTCCTCTTTTTTAAGGATGCTGATTCCATTGTAGGAGTCCTACCCTCAGGACCTAATTTCCTCCCAAAGTCTCCGCTTCCAAATACCATCACATTAGGGCTTCAAGATATGAATTTTGAGGAAGACACATTCAGTCATTGGCAGTAATTATTGACATGTTAGGGCTTAAGTCTACCGTTTTTTCATTTGTTTTCTGTTTGTTTCATCTGTTGTATTTTTCTTATCTTCTAGTAGGCTATCTGAACATATATTAGGATTCCATCCTCATTTGTTTTAGTTTTTTACTATATAACTGTATAGTTTTTGTAGTGGTTGTTCTAGGTACTACAGTCTACATATATAACCAACAATTTACAACTTCAAGTGTGGAAATTTGCTTTTATTTCAGCCTCTTATCCTAACTACTGTTTAAATATAATTTTCTTACACATTTCCCTCTACATATATTAAGCACCAGATCAGTTGACGACATACCTTTTGCTTCAGCCATAAAATATGATTTAAGAAACTAATGAGAAGTAGGATAGTCCATTATTTTACCTCTATTTTTATTTATTCTGATGTTCTTCTTTCCTTTTGGAAGTTTCAGACCTTCTTCCAACATCTTTCTACTTAAAGAATTTCCTTTAGTCATTCTTAAAAGTAAGTCTGCTAGCAACAGATTCTCTTAGGTTTCCTGCGTCTGAGAATGTCTTTATTTTCCCTCCATTTTTTAAGGATATTTTTGCAGAATATAGAACTCATGAATGACATTTGTTTTCTTTCAATACTTGAAAAATGTTATGCTACTTCCTTTTGGCCTCCTTAGTATCAGATGAGAAACCCACTGTTATCCAAATTGGTGTTTCCCTGTAAGTAATAAGTTGTTCCCTCAGGCTGCTTTCAAGGTTTTTTTTGTGTCTTATTTTTTGGAAGTTTAAATGTAATGTGTCTTGGCATATTTCTTTGGGTTATCCAATTTGGGATTCACTCAGCTTCTTATATCCACAGTCTTTTGCTAAATTTGGGAAATTTCAGTCTGTATTTCTTTAACTAATTTTTCAGGTTCAATCTCTTCTCCTGGGAATCTTATGATAAAATGTTCGCTTTATTGCTATTTATTTATTGTCCCTGACATTCTGTTGTTATTGTTCTTATTGTTAGTCTATTTTCTCTCTATTGTTCAGGTCAGGTAATTTCTATTAATTTGCACTTGCATTCCCTGTTTCTACACTCTGCCATTCTCATTCTATTATTAATGCTACACACTGATTATTTATTTATTTATTTATTTATTTATTTATTTATTTATTTATTTATTTACATTTTTTTATTGAGTTATAGTCATTTTACAATGTTGTGTCAAATTCCAGTGTAGAGCACAATTTTTCAGTTATACATGAACATACATATATTCATTGTCACACATTATTTTTTCTGTGAGCTACCACAAGATCTTGTATATATTTCCCTGTGCTATTCAGTATAATCTTGTTTACCTATACACACTGATTTTTTTAAATTTTGGTTATTATATTTGTCAGTTCTATAATTTCCATTTGGTTTCTTCTCATAACTATTTCTTAGCTGAGACCTTCTTTTTTTTTCATTTTCTTCAAGAATTCATAACTGCTTGTGGAAGCATTTTTATTATGGCTGTTTTAAAATCTTTGTTAAATAATTCCAACATATGAATGAATTCAATGTTGGTGCCTGCAGACTTTTCTGTTCTCATTCATGTTGTTATTTTCCTGGTTCTTGGTATGATGAATAATTTTTTGTTATACCCTGGACATTTTGCACATTATTTTATGAGAATCTGGATCCTATTGAATCTTTTTTAGTAGGCACTCCCCTTTTTTAGGTATAGTGTGAAGGTTGAGTGGGTATGTATGATCAATTTCCCTCTGGGTCCTGCCAACATCACCCCAGCAGAAGTGTAGCACTGACATGCACTTCCTCATTGGCTCTGAATGAGGTTTTATGATCACCTCACCTCGGGACTCCACTGCCAGTAGAGACAGAGTAAAGAGGGCTGACTCATACCTCTCTGTTGCTACACGGTGTGGTCAGAAACCCAGCTCCACACACGGTACCACTGGAACTAAGGGAGGAGGTGAGAAAGCAGAGTGCTGACCAGCACTGTTTGCCCCCACCTTTTTCTCCCTCATAATGCAAGGTAGGGGTGGAGGCTCAGCTCCCCACCAGGTCCTGCTGACATGAGACGGAACCTCACACTGTTTCATTAGGTCTTGTTGCTGCTGAGTTGAGGTGGACACTAAATTCACTCCCACTAGACCCTGCTAACACTACCCTGAGAGGGGGAATCAGAGCGCCATCTGCTTTCACCAAGTGAGAAATGCAAGAGCACTTTCCACAGCATCACTGATCCTGCCCTGGCAGGAAAATCAAAGGACTGTCTACTTCTGCCCAATGGGAATGGAAGACCAGCTACTCCCTCCATCTCGCCAATAATACACCAGCAGGGGAATCAGATCACTGCTGCCTGTTCTGCTGGGCAGAAATGAAAGAACAGCTTCCAGCTGGGTCCTGCCAACAGCACACACACAGGGGAATCAGTGTGCTGCCTACTTCCTCAGGGCAGAGGGCAGGGAGTGGTAGTGGAAAATCAGTTCCCAACTGGGTCCAGCTGAAACCATGGAAGGCAGGAAGGTGGTTTTTCCATTGGTGTTTGGCCAGAGTAGGGTGGGTATTACCAAAGTGATTTTCTGTTTTTAGACCACATTTTTTCTGTCCTTTGCCTAAAGGGAAAAGGCTTCCTTGGAGCCTTTTTTTGGCCTGTGTGTTTGCCAGTTCTGGGTTGGAGACTTCTACAATACTCTGTCTGAGACATATGACAGGCAATAAGAAAATCCAGAGAAGTCACCACCGTGTCATTCCTAAAATTCTGAGGTCCCTAGGTTGCCTACCTTCATATTTCCACCTTTCAGTTTTCTGTGCTTGTTGTTGTGTTATATCCAGAGATTTTTAGTTGTAAGAAGGAAAATCTGAGAGGAATGATGGGGCTAAAACCAGAATATATATATATATATATATATATATATATATATATATATATATATATATATATATATATATATATATATGAGAGAGAGAGAGAGAGAGAGAGGATTAATAAACCATACAATTCACTCACCTAAACCACATAATTCAGTGGTTTTTAATATATTCACAAAGGTGGGCAACTATCACCACAATCAATTTTAGAAAATTTTCATGACCCTAAAAAGAAATCCTATATGCTCTAGCAGTCACTCTCCATTTCTCTCCAACCTCCCCAGCCCCAGGGAACCACTAATCTACTTTCTCTCTAAATATTTGTCTTTTCTAGACATATATTTCCCTATTCCATTTCATATGAATAGAATAATATAAAGCCAGTCTTTAGTGATGGCATTCACTTAACATGTTTTCAAGGTTCATCCATGGTATAGCATGTGTCAATGTGTCAGTACTTCATTCCCCTTCATATCTAAATAATATTCCATTCTACTGGTATATTTTATTTATCCATTCATCAGTTGAAAGACAGTTGGGTTGCTTCCATTTGGGGGCTATTACTAATAATGATGGTATGGACATTTGTGTATAGGTTTTCTTTGTGGACATAGGGTTTCATTCCACTTGGGTGTATACCTAGGGGTAGAATTGCTGGGTCTTCATCATAACTTTGTTTATTTTTGTGAGGAACTGCCAAACTGTTTCTCAGAGTGGCTGTACCATTTCACATTCTCACCAGAGTTATACCCAGTTTCTCTACATTCTAACATTTGTTATTATCCATCCTTTTTAGTACAGCCATCCTAGTGAGTATGGTTTTGATATTCATCTCCCTGATAATTAATAATATTAAGTACATCTTTATGTGTTTGTTTATTGGCAATTTTTATATCTTTTTTGGAGAGATGTTTGTTCAGATCCTTTTCCTATTTTTTAAATTGGGTTAAACTGTCCTTTGATAATTGAGTTGTAAGACTCCTTACATATTCTACACACAAGTTCCTTGTCGGATATATGATTTGATATATGTGATATATGATTCTATGAGTTCTTCTCTCACTTTCTTAATAGTATCCTTCGAACCACAAAGGTTTTTAATTTTGATGAAGTCCAACCTTTCTTCAATTTTTAAAAATCTAGTAAAGTTTTAATGGACATTTTTTTTCCTTCAGTAGTATATACACTGTATGTTTGCTGGTCTATATTTGTTTTATTTATTGAGTAGGTACCTAGAAAAATTTGACATCCTTTAAAATTTTTCTATTCCATCTTTTAAGCACTTTAAAGAGCACCTATTGAGGATAAGTTTTATGTGACTATTATATCAATACATGGTCTGTGTGATTTTTAAAATTTTATTATTTTGTTTCCTTTTGTCTTTTCCTCTTAACAGTTTTAGGAATATCTCTAAATAGGTACAAAATTTTTTCATCCACGTATATATCTGTGTCATGAATGTAAAATTAAACTGTCTTATGGAGCACAGGAGAAAAAAGGTGGGGTGTTAATCAGGATATTTCAGAGAAACAGAACCAACAGGTTATATATAGATATTAAGAGAGTGCCAATGTCGGAAGGCAGGAGATGATTTCTCAGCTCAAGCAGAGACAGTGACTATGCCCTTTTGTTCTATCCAGGCCCTCCAGGGACTATGTGATGCCCATCTGCATTGGTGAGGACTATCTTCTTCATTCAGTCTACTGATTCAAATGTTAATCTCCATCAGAGACGCCCTCACAGACAAATGCAGAGGTCATTGTATGCCAATCATCTGTGCACCCCAGTCAAGCTGACACATGAAATTCACTATCACGAGCAACCTGTATATAGTCATCATAGTTGTTTGTATTTAGGAAAGAACCAAAATCTAGACAAGCATGCTCTATCTAAGCTAGATCTGGAGTTCAGAGAGGACTCCAAGGAATTCTCTGTACATGTCCTGGATGCCATCTTGTGCATGACATGAGGCCTCTGCTAGAATATTCCAGAATCATGGAGAGCTACCAAACCATGCAGTATTAACAATTCTCTGTCACAGCAGAGATATAGATTCTGAAAACAGTAGAAGAAGGTAATCAATATTCTATCATGTTTCATGATGTTTGACTTTTAAGAAAAATAAATGCCGACTAAACTGCTTTAAAAATGAGATGCACTCAAGGGAAAAACGCCTAAAGCTTGGACCCAAAAATCATTTCCTAAAACAATTTTATGGGGGCATAAAATTCCAGCATTATAGCATAATGTGTAATACTATTTTATAGTGTAGAGTATTAGTTTAGACATTACCCTTTGTTCAGTAATAGCTTATTGAATATACAGCACGTGAGAAGACAATAATAAAAGCATGAACATTGTAAAACATAGATTTGAAGGTGCATGCAGTCCCTCACCCTGAGATCTTATAAGTATAGTATTTTAGAATGGCTTGCCTAGAGTTTTATAATTTATTGATCAGGGATTAAATAAACTACAAAACAAACTAATTAGCTGAGTTCAAAGAATGTAAATCCTATTTGAGATGTAATGTGCCTAGTATTCTGGGATTGCAATTACTAAATATTATAGAACAAATTATGTAAAAATATTTTCCCAGGACATTCCCTAGAGGCTCACTTTTCAATTTCTTAAAAATTCTCCCACACTGTTTGGCTGACCAATTAACTTAACACTTACTATCTCCTTTAGAGATGTTCAAAGATAATAAGGAAATACAGGCTTCTTAGAAAGGAAACAGCTTGTGAAATTCTAAAGGTCTATATGTGGCAGAGGATGCATATTTCTTTGCTAGTGGCCTTTGGAGTAAAGGAATGGAGGGTAGCAGTAGTGGCCTGGAAAATGTACATAGGACTCTGGCATTGTTCCTTTTTAAACATCATTTTTTTTGTAAAAGTACCTTTTACAGAAATTTTGAAATAATAGCAGATTATAAAAAAGAAAACTAAAATTATCTTCTTACAATTATATATATATATAATTTATATATAAAGATAACATTATAATCCTATGTTCAGTACTATCAAATTGATTTTCAAACTGTTTTCAGTGCATGAAGTATTAAATATATATATATATATACATATATATATATATATAAAATGTACAATACATTTCACAGAATGGCCCCCTGACATTGTCACCTTGGCCCCAAGAGGTGTTCAGCTCATCTCTGAGTGGCAGTTTTAGTACATCCCATCTTAGACACCACCACAACCTCAAGTTGTCATTCCCTGACCTTGTAGGACTATTAGTAAAGATGTCATTGTGAAAAAAAGGAAGAGTTACGAATGCTAAGAAGGGCTGAGCTATAGGTCTTGAATTACTAGCATTTCCAGTTTTAATAAGTGAGAGTTACAAATCCTAAGTATGCAAAGATATAACTTCCATTTTACTGTATTTTATTGAATTTAGGACACCATCATTTGTAAGATGCACTGTTGTTTTATGTACCATTAGGAAAGAAAAATCACTGCCAACTAAACTACGATATGCCGTGGATTGTGAACTGCATCTCAATTTCAAAATGTGTGCCTTGGAATCAGTGAGCTGAGGTATTTCTATAATTGTACTTAACCTCAACCCCCGTTTTTACTGAGAACAGGAACATCGTTCTTGCCAGTTCAAAGTAAACTCTGTCTTTTCTGGATTTTACTTGGTCTCATTTGAGTAAACGTGCAGTCAATTCAGAATTCTCCTGGAGATCGTTCAGAGGGGTGGACCTGCTTTCTTAATTTCAAGGCGGGTACACCATCTTAGCCTCAGTCCTCCTCAGGCCACAGCAGCCTCAGCCGGGCGGCCCCTCCACAGTCTTTGTTTTCCTGGTCCATGCATGACCAAACTGCAGGGTGCCTCCAAGTCCACCAGCCCTTTCAGTTATCACTCAAGAAGCTCAGGCACTCCCAGTTGACATCCCCATCCTATAGTGAGACACAGGACTTATCTGCTTATACATCTCCCTCAACTAGGGCTACCTGTCCTTCCTGACAGATAATCTAAGACCAATAAATGCAACTTAGTAGAAGGGAAATAAAACTGTCTCAAAGGGCAATGAGGCATCTGACCTGTTGAGAAACATATACTTCTTGGAATTTTCTTGGAAGGTACAGAATAAACCAATCATCATGCTCTTTTTGCATGAGCTTTATTTGGTGCAAGGTGCAACATGGAAATGCATCTGAGTTACAGTTTAGCATAGTCCCAAAGAAACTCAACCTTTTTTTAAGTAAAAATATCTAACTTAGATCAATTAACATACAGAGCCATCTACAGAATGATGAGCTCACAGTGCAATTCCAAAAGGAATCCATTTCTGCAATATCTGCTCTGCCAGCTAATTTAGAATACACTATTTGCAAAAACAAAAATACTATCTTTAAAATAAAACAGGCCTCAGGGAATCTCTGGTTTATAGTTGATACATTTCCCAAATAGTAAAATTTCTTAAACTTGCATTTGAAAGGACTAAAAGAAAAAGTCAATGTTCTTTCTCCCCTGCATAAATATTGGAATTGCCTTTAATTACTGACAATCTATATAATATCTTAAAGAGTAACTATATGTGCCAAATGGGACTTGGAGAAAGGGAGGGGAATTCATTTAAGTGATCTGAAAAATAAAGTGAAAAACTTTACCACACAGATTGAATAAGACTTTCAAAAATAATAATAAAAAGGAGAGTTTTCTTGGCTTGTCTTGTACTTCAAGAGAACCGTGTACCACATTAGAAACAGGAGGAAATTCCTTGCTGGCCCAGAAAATATAGAACCTGTATTTCCTCTTCTTCCAGTTATAAAACGCTGTTCTACTTTAATATTATATATAAAATTAGAATGAAGGAAAGAGTAGAGGATCAAATTAATTTACACGGAGGAGAAAAGTCTATCGTGCAACCAAGTGAGACTGGCTGAGTGACTTACCATGAGCAAAAAAATAGAGCAAGCAGTGATGCAGCAAAGACTCCACAGATTTCTCTACATTTTTAAAGCTTAACTATGAGGTTCTTCTTCTGAAGAAAGGACTTGTTTTACATAAGGAAAGGGTGGCAAGACTGGTTTTCTTCCTACCAGTCCAGCATGTAGTAGTCACTTGGCCTCCATGGTATGATTTGAAGGACTGATACTGATCAAATCTCACCATGATACCCCTCCCCTTTCTCCCCTCCCAACTGCCTGAAATTCCACTAATAGCAATTTAGTCCATTAGACCTGGTAGGATTTCGATTTTTAACGTACAATAGTCTTTTGTGGCCCAGCTTGTATAATTGCCTTTGGCATTTCTGAATTTCTCTGTAACTTCTCTACTGTACAAAACTTTGCATGTGTTTGGATTAGCACCTGAATCTATTAAGGTAAAGGGCAAACATGATTTGGAAATTAAATTTTGAATGGAAAATAAGCCAACATGCAAGATCATGATACCCACTCTTCCCATTTCAAAGATATGAATCCATTCCATTTTCAGTTGCATAATCTTCAGGAAATAAATTAGACATCTTATTTTGATATATAAACCAATGCTTAGCAGCCATCTCAGATAGGTAATTTCTCACCTAAAGGATAAGAAGTTTTCATTCGGAAACCTAAGTCTGTATCTCTTCATTCGGTACAACATAAACATTGTTTGCGAGTGTTCACTAAGGCCAGCCACTGTGCCAGGCACATAAGAGAATATAAGAATAGATATGGTCCCTGCCCTAAGAAAACCCTTGTCTTCTGAGGGAGAGAAACACAAAAATTCAAGAAGTTCTAAGAAGGGCAAAGTGTGACAAGTACATGAGGAAAGGAGTAAACTAAATAATAGTCGAGAAGGACAGAGAGACACATCATCTTAAAATTGGGGCAAGGGAAGGACCTTGTAGAAAAGGTGAAATCAGCTAAAAAAATCTACTCTGTGCCACAGCAAACCAGGAATAAGTAAGGCAACACCTGCATTTATGAAAAAATCTCGGGCTCTCAGGGGAGCAGGCCCTGAAAGCACTATAGCAGCCAGCGCGGCACAGCGATGGCATGAAGAAATTGCAGTCCTGCGGAAGAGAAGAGCACAAAAGGCTAGTCCTTCTAGAAGGGCTGGGGAGGGGTCTGCCTGGAAGTGGAAATAAGTCTCTCCAGCTAATGAAGGGGATGAAGGACATTTCAGGCAGCAGAGTATCTCACACAGTTGAGGACGAGCTCTCAAAGAAACGTCCAAGTTTCCCAGGGGTAGACAATGACGGGGATTTCAAAGACAAGGGGATAAAGAGCAGCAGTCATTACTGTCTGCAAAAGAACGCTTTGTAAATGGGAAGCTAGCTATTGACTCAGCTTTGAATTTTGTTCTTCTTGGATTTTATTTTCTAATTCTTTCTTCTCTGCAGTGGCTGAGCTCTGCCGTATCCCCTAAATTCATCTCGAGGTTGAAATTCACACTTTCCATGCCTCTTAGAGTCTGGCCACTCATGGCCTCTCAAATTCTATACACTGTACATTTATTTCACATCTGTCCTCTACTTGACAAAGGCAGAGGGACTTCTCTGTTAACAAAGATCATATGGTTTGACCTTGCACAATTAGGTAATAAGTCTATCTTTTCTACTATTAACACATTTGTACCATTGTTCTAAATAGCCCAGACTGAGGCATGTCCCCATTGGCCACCACCACAGTTTGTGTCATCAGGCCAACTTATAAGATACTTAGTCACCACAGAACTCTGGCTTGAAACTTGTCTCATTCCTTCTCACAGTTATTCAAAATGGGTATTCATTGTTTCTGCCAGGCTTTCCTTTGGTTATTTTAAGTGTTTGTAACTTGACCTTGCTCAAGAAAGCATCTGCCTAGTAATCTATTCATCAGAAATCTGTGGTTGAAGATGTTGTAAAGACCCTCCCTGGAATTACTACTATCTCCTCCACGAGGGTCAGTTCCCCCCAAGAGGCTATTTCTGGCCTCTGGCCCACCAGATAGTAACATCTCTCCTTGGAGGCCAAGAAGAGAAGGCAGTACTTAGAACTAGGCAATAAGTAGTTTCCATACCTGGCACCCTGAAAACAATGTAATTACTTGCTATTTATCCTTGCCTTTACCATAAAGCTGTTTTAACGCTGCATGAATCTAGCTTACGTCTACTTTCCAAGAAGGTCACCCTCTTGCTTGTCAATATATTTATTCTTTTATCAAATCTTGACATCACAAAAAGAAAACAAATAACAGATATAAAGAAAACAGACATAACCTCATTTAGTGGGGAAACATGCAGTAAATCAACACATATATAAATACGTAATATAACAGTATGTGATATGTAATATAACAGTATGTAATATGTCATGTTAGATAGCAAGCGCTACAATGAAAAATAAGCAGGATAAACATACAGAGAGTGACAGGAAGTGCTAGTTCAGACAGAGTGGCAGGGAAGGCCTCTCCAACGTGTCAGGTATGTGGGCAGAAACCCGAATGAAGTGAACCAGACAGACATCCAGGGAAATAGCGCTACAGGCAGAGAGAACTCCACGTGCAAGGGCCATGAGGTCGAGCATGTACGTGTGTTCAAATGGCAGCAGAGGGTCAACAGAACTGGAGTATGATGAGCAAGGGTAGAAATGGAAGGAGATGGAGTCAGAGGTTAGCCAGGAGACAGATCCTGAAGGGCCTGCAGGCTATGGGAGAGCATTTACATTTTATGCTAAGGGAGATGAGATGACAATATCCACTCCCCACCTCCTAATTTCCTAAGGGAAATGTGGGAATCAAGATGACTGCTAGGTTTCTGGCATGAGGCTCAGAACAGAAGTACCATTTACTGCTGTGGGGAAGAGCAGGTAGAGGCTGAGGTGGGAAAGAAAATCAGGAATCAGTGAGTGCCTATGTCACATTATGGGGTAATTATAGGCTCTTTATACACTTGAGTCTTTAGAGTTTTTCTCCCAAATTTGCATATACAATCAATTTCCAATTATTTTGGTCAAGGGAGATAAGCAACAAGAAGGTCAATTGAAAACTTGTTTACATTTTATGCAGAGTTGATTACAGACACCACTTTGATAAATGCAAAATTTATGAAGTTTTCCAGCCTTTGAATACATCTCTTCCCAACCCCAACCCAAATTCTCTTCTCCACATTGCCCCAGATTCCCTCTAAAGACATGTATATCCTGTTGCGGGACACGGCTGGCCAGTGTTGCGGGCAGTCAAAGAATTTACCAAAGACAGAGGAAAGTTTAAGAAACAAAGGAAAGTTTAATAGATACTCTGCTACAGCAGGCCACACAGACAAGAGGTGTCTGTGTGAGCACTGGGGTGACGTGCAGGGTCTTTTATTGGGCGAAGTGGGGGCTGCATGATCAGTTTGTGCACAGGTACCTGATTGGTTGTGGGTGAGGTAAGACTTCACAGGGGCTCCTCTGAGTAATGGGATTTATGACTCTGATAAGGGAGGATGTGCTGTGAGGCCAGCCCACCTAGGGTATTGTGAGATGAGCCATTTCTTGGGGGCAGTTTGTTTTGTTAGGGTAAACACAATCAAGGGAAGATGTTTTCATCTTGAAGAAATACAGGTTAATTCTCCTCTTAAGAAGTTCTGATACATTAGACACCTACAGATTTCACTTACACATGATACACGCTGTAAGGTGAGAATGACCCAACACAATGTATACGTGATGTTTCTTAAATATCTTCTACGTGCCCAAGAAAGAAGGCAGGAGGGGCAGCCCCATCTAGAAAAAGGTTTAAAGATAAAGCAGTCTACTGGGGAAAGAATAGTTATCTTTAGCTACCAATATGATGAATGAAACATGTAATTAACAAAATATTGTCTGAGGTGTTGGACTGAAGTCAATTGCTTAAACTGATCATCAGAACAGGTGTCTCTAAGGCAAGAACCTGGAACAGACCTGTAAAGCCAGGAGCTACCAGCGATCTAGGAGCATGACTCCAGGGAACAGCAGATCTGGAAAGAGTACAGAAATATCAAAGAATTTCTAAGAGGAGCTGCCACCGACACCACAGCTGTGGTTATTTTTTCAGAGCTGCGTGCTTATCTGTGTGGGCACAGTGGCTTAAATGCCCAACAGCCAAGGGAAGATCAATATTCATTGCTCAGTCAACTTTACCTCCAGCTAAATGCTTCTAAAAGTGTTCATTCTTTGAATTCTGACTTTATGGTAGACTACCTTCATTAAATTCTTAATAAATATAATAAAAATGGAAGAATTTAGGTAGGATATTATTGATTTTTATCTGTACATATTAGTTGATATTCCTTTCAATATTAATATCCTATTACCTTTTAGAAGAAAGTGAATAGGCATTTCTCCCATTTTCTTCATTTTCATGAACTCCTGGACTCTAGTAAATGGATATTTTTTTCTCTTTTTCTAAGAGAAATATATATATGCACAGATTAAAATGCGTTTGAACAGAAAATCAATCCCACTAATGGCATCTTACTTAGTAATGGAAGAATAAAAGAACTATAAACAAAGAAATCTCCAAACAACGAGGTATTTACATCTTAAGAAAGCAAGTAGAAAATAATTTTGAAGTTGCTGAGATTAACTAGTCACTCTTAACCCAAAGAAAACCTATTTGGTTAGGTCGCCAAACCTGAGTAGAAAATATATCCACACAACTTCATTACAGCAGCCAATATGGCTACCAGGGCCAGGCTAATGTACCAAGTCAATATGGAATAAATAATATCAATATCATGACAGATAACTACTAACAATGATCTATTACTACCTAACCCCCAAAGCCAAGATGACTTCACCAGAGGATAATCTTCTGAGCTAAGGAATAACTGCATTTCTTGTATGATTTCAGGACCAGGCATATCCTAAAACCTCTAAACACTCTGACTAGAGAGTGGCATCATTGGAATGTGCTCTTTATATACACACACATTTAGACACACTACACACACACACACACACACACACACACAATAAATGTATTCCATAAAATCTGGGGAAAACATATATATAGTGTGTATATATACATAACATGTGCATATATAGACATATTTTGTCATTTTAAAGGGGAGCCTTTTTAAAGTGTATGTTGATTTTGATATAGGACAAAATAAGGTCTATAAACCTGATCATGGTGTCATTTTGGTCCTGTATTTCAGACAACTTAGAAAATTAATTCTCAGTTATATCTAGTATTTTTAACCTGTATTTTCAAACAGATTTTTTCTATCTCAAATGTCCTCATCCTTATTATTTAGGTCTTGATTTAGTCACCTAATTCTAATGATTGTTTGCTCATGTACCTACTATTTTTAGGAACTTCATATCTTTTTTGTTTGTAAGTACAATATATAGAGATAATATGAAATATGTAAGATAGTAAAGGTATACTTACATGTATATATAATAAAAAAAGGATAATAGCTATTACTGACTTACACTTTATACTGAAAGTACTCTGCTCTTTCTCAAGTGGAATCTGAGAGTGGGCTTTGATACAGAAGAAGGGATTTGGGGTACAGGAAACAAAACAGCCAGCACCAGATGGAGACAGCAGGTGCTGAAAGCACTCTTCTTTGTCACGTTAATCACCAGTCAGCTTGGTCCAGGGAAGAGCTCTGGTTCTACGCAGGCTCAGGGTGGGTGGAGAAGGCCCTAGAGGAGAATAGCTCCTTAGTAGTCAGGCGATTGTAAAATGCGAGCTGAAAATTCAATGGCCCCTAATTGTCCCAGAGCAGGCTCCGGAGCCAGTTTCAAATCAGAGAGCCACTGAAGAAAGAACAGAAGTCCTGTGTCAGCTCTAGAACATCTTCGTCCCTTGGAGCTACAACAATGGAAAGGGTAAAAGAAAAGCAGCCACACTGAGTTTTACCCCACCAGGGGGTAGAGTTAGGTAGAAAAGTGCTCACAGAATGGTACTTTCCACTCTTCATTATCTCAAAAGAATTTTCCGCCAATAAGTAGAATGTATTTCACATTTATTTAATAGAGGAGATCAACTCAGTTATAACCACTCAACTTGGATCACATCCAAAATGGCACTGCAATGCTAAGGCACTGCAATGAATGATTGATCTTAACCAATTTCCTGGTTCCTGTCATAGCTGGCCAAGGCCTGGTGACACTCAGGACCTTTAAGACCAGGAGCTGAGGAAAATCTAACAGTAAGTCAAGACTACTGTGGGAAGAGTTCAGCAGTCCCATTGGAGCACAGCAAACTTAAATGTTGTCTAGACACATTACCACATTCCCAAAATCTCATTCCAAGGAGTAGGAGAAGGCACATGGAACAATGTCCAGTCAATGAAAGAGTTGTCCACCCAAGTAGGAGGCAGAGTAAGATTAAGAAGTTCTGTTTAAGTCTCTGTAAAGGATGCTAGAAGTAGGATCCAGGTCCAGAGAGGAAAGCCTGGCAGGAGCTTAGAAATAAGATTCAGTCCCAGCCAATTCTGTGATCCAGAATTCAGTCCCAGGATGAGAACCAGAAGCCAAGAGCCCATCAGCAGAAGATTCATACAACAGACTGCCCACATTTACAATGGGATGGCAAGGAAAATAGAAGTGAAGATGTGGATCTCTGCTTAGCCAGACAGTGAATCATTGTCACGCATCAGACAATGAGTGCACGATGACAGACTATTTACAGACCATTCCCCCTGGTGAAAAAAAGACCTTTAATGTATTGCCAGTCAGGCTGCTTCTGGTTCAGGAACCAAGCAGGGCTGCTCAAGCCTGTGGCTGGCAGGTCTGAATAGCCAGAGTGGCAGTTCCTGCCAGCATCTGACTCTGTGCCCTCCCCATCCCTGACACAGAAGCCTCTGCCCAGGGAGAGCAGGAGACAGCCCTACAGAGAGCACAGCCAGGGCCATGGGGAGTACCACAGTGGGAAGGAGAACACGTAGAGAAGACTGATCCATTCAGGAGCTCTGTCTTAAAAGAAAAAAAGAATGGCCTTCCCAGCATAATCATATTGAATTTCAGCTATATTGATGCTACAAAGGATAATTTTATCATAATGCTTTTATGAATAACTCAGGAACCCTTATTTTCTTTTTAGAAACTTTTCATCTAAATATTTTATATAAGCCCCTTTTTCTTAAAAAAAATCCAATATTTTTATAATACATCAGCCTGATGTATTTTATAATCATGCTGTTTGAGTTAATGAAAATTCTGAGATGAAACTTATTACTTAAATTATTTTAAGGTACATTATACAGCTTGTAGGAAACTGCCATTTTCCTCTCAGGATAAACCACTTCCCTCTGGTTTTGCATAATAAATATTTACAAATCACAAATTCTGGTATTATAAATCACTGTATTCCCTTGAAACACAACCAGTCAATTGTCTTCCTCAACTAAAATGTATTGAGTTGCTATTTTGTAGGCCATTATAATCCAGGATACAAATTAAACCAAAATTAACTGTACATAAAACCTATTTCAGAGGAGTTTATAAACTCCCCACCTGAAAGTTTTAAACAATAATAAGAAAACACAAGAAAGGAGGAGATTTAATATGAGAACCATTATAGGAAATTTTTTGTTATAATTAACAAATGACTACAGATTATCCAATATTGTAACTAAAATATGACATAACACAATTAGAAGTAATGAGTTTTATTCTTTTTTTAAAAACTACATACTGTTGTCGACTGAAATAAACACACAACCTAAAAGTTGAGAGTTATGTTTTATTTGGCAGACATTTCTGAGGACTCGAACCCCTTCGAACCTGGGATAACAGCCTCCCAGATCGCTCTGAGGGACTGCTCAGAAGTGGCAGGGGAGAAGCTAGGATATATAGGAGCTTTACAACAAAGACCAGGTAGTTGGAACAATACAAGATTACTTGTTAACTAAAGAAAACCAGGCATCTCAAGTTAAAGAATTTAGCGCTTTTCTATGTTTGGGAGGAAACAAACATTTGGGCTCATTGAATTCACTCCTTTGACAAGCACCTAGCTATCTAGGGCCAGTATCCTGTCCTTTCTTATTCCGAGTCCCCTCAGGGTGCACCATTGTGAGTGGCTGCAGAGGCTGGGCTGCAGGCTTGCCGCTGATGACTTAATGGTTTCAGCATTCTTTGTTTACTGATATGGTTTGCAGTATTTTCGTTCACACTGTGAACTTTTTCTTGTAGCACAACACAGTATGAGGAAGGCCTGGAATCACTAAGTCTACCTCATATACCTACACTACGAGAAGAAAATATAATTCCCCTTATTTTCTCTATGAAATTAACAGGGAGAAAGTTAAAAAGGAACTGCCCGTACTCAAACAGCCAGGACCAGCTTCACGGACACACAAGTTGTGTAGTTACACAGGGCACCACACTTAGAAGGGCCCTGCACTTGACTTAATGCTCTGCTGTCACCATCTTGAAATTCTTAATTTTCCAACAAAGGGTGCTGCAATTTCATGTTGCACTGGGCCCCACAAATTATGTAGCCGACTCTGCATACAAAGAGGGCAATTACAAGTCAAGGAATCACAAGATTTAACATATATACAAACAGGAAATATTCGTTGAGTGAATTAAATTAAATACATTCGCTAGTTTCCAAGATAGATTTTAATCCAAACAGTTGACTTTGTTTAAATCGATTTATAATGAAAAATCAGAGGAGGGAATCTTCCCCAAGGATAACCCTTTCCCATATCAACTTATTCATATTTGTGTTCTCTTCCCTTTTTTAGCAATTAATATGCAAAACTTATTCATCTGTACTGTGTGTAGCCAGGTGTCCAAATCAGCAAGAGCACCAGGAGAAGCCTGAGATATTCAGGCATGGCCACCAGGACTCCTTTTACATGAAGATTCCATTTCCATAAAGACTTCTTCCTTAAGAAAACACAAATAGTAACTTTGTAATCCAGTAGTTACTTCTCTGAGGCTCTTGAGCTCTCAAACTCTTAACCCCAGAAAAGCAGTGAGTCATCTCATTTCAGAAAGAGCTAGGGAAGTGATGTGATTTCGGCAAGAAGGAGTGCTACATGCCATGTCATTCACATGTGCTTCTGTGGGCAGGTCTGGGATTTCTGCCAAGTCATCTCGTTTATATGTTACAGCACCGCATCTACCTCAGAGGTGGGCCTAGGTGGCCATGTTTTTATCATAAGACTCTGCTCTTATGGCCACGGGTGACCGGGCAACACAAGGGCACTAGTCTCAAGGGCAGCTCCTTGCCTGAGACTTTGAACTTAGACCTACAGAGCTAGAGTCTGATACTGGGAGCTTCCCCTGAAAGGCCATGTGGAGGCAGGGCCAGCATGATCATTTCTGACCAAGGGTGTGCTAATCTTTAAGTCATAAAAAGCTAAATTGCACAGATAAATAGGAGAATTGAGAAACCATGCTGAGAAAATAAGAGCCAGAAAGTTAGAGGGAGACAGAGAGAGTAGCTGTCCCCATTCCTAACAGCTTTTCACTTTCCAGCTCCATTGTCACAAGAGCCAGCTTGTTTTCATGTTTCTTATATTAAATAAAAATCCGTTCACTAAGCTAGCTTGGGTGGGGTTTTTTCCTTATAATCAAACGTGTAGTTCAGCATGTACTACACTTAGAGTACATAAGCTATTTGACAGCACTTACTGCAAAACTGAAACACCAAACAGCTGGAGTCACCAAAAACACATGACCATCTAGGGTTGACCATAAGAGCTCTCATTAGCTTGGAAAAAATTTCTTCTCTCAGCCTCAAAAGAAACAGAGTCAATCGTAACAGTCCTGTATAAGCTAAAAATCTTCTCTTCCTTCCTGCACCATTTCAGCTATTTGAAATGCACCCATCTTGTGCTTATAGACTGCTCTATTCCTCTCCTACTACCCAAGAGAGGGTGGGCAGCCCAGCCCTCCCTAGGACTTCCCAGAGTCCCAGCACTTGGGTAGCCACAGCCAGAGCACCAGCACAAAAGCTGTGACTATGATGCCAATTCCCCAGAAGCCCCCTGGAACCAAGAGAAAGAAAAGAATCTCAAGAAGAGGAACAAAACCAAGCAGAGACCTGTACTCAAAAGCCATCCAATGGTCATCCGTGTCCTTGCTTAAACTCACGATTGGTACGATCTGAGAAAACATGGAGCTGGTGCTCTTGACGGCTTTTTGTTAAATTCATTTAAGATCTTTGCTGTAAGTTTTCTCATTATCTTTTCATCTTGCTTCCCTCCAATAAACTTTCAAAGGCAAGATAATGCCAAGAATTATCCATTACCTTGCACAACATTTGGCATAATACTAGGTACGTAGAAGGTATTTAAAATATTTATTCAACAGAATTAATTGAATGACTAGTTTCTCAAATGGAGTTAACTACTTTCTATTTATCATATGGTAGAATCTAGCCCAGTATCTTGATGGAAAAAGGGGAAAAGTGTAAAGCACAGGGGAAAAATGCTTCACCTAACATATCCTCTAAACCTTAACTGATTTGCAAACGTTTGTTGAATTTTCCCTAACATTATTTGACTTTTTCACAACATGGATTCCTGCCAGGCCAAGCTTGAAACATGTTTCAGCCCAGTTGAAATCACACACACACACACACACACACAATGCACAAATCATTGCTTTTGCCTAAACCAGATTCTTTGTTTGTTGAGCTTTCCCTTAGCATAGCACATAGCATCTTGCATGGTTGTCTGCATACAACAAGCATTTAGTAAATGTTTTGCTGCTTTAAGTAGTTGACTGCCCCTAGAGATGCTTTAAAACAGACCAAGACTAAGGAGTGAATATGAAATCTCAACGACCGTTTTTAAACAAAGTGCCACAAAGGGGATGCCAATAGCTAGCACTCCTTTTTCTCAATTACTGTATCAGAATATGCCTTTGATACCAGTTCCTTCATGTTTATGGTATCCTGAACAGTGTACCTGGCTCACCTCTGAGCTCTGGCCACCTGGACCACAACCTAGTTGGTCATCCACGCCATGGCGGATTCTCTCTTTTCCCGCTTTGCCTCTCTTGTTGAGTTACTGAATCCTTTACCTCCTACTGCAGAATAAACACAAATGCACTGGCTTCCTCTTATCCATGTGACAGGAACCTAAGACTTTGGATTTCCAATTTACACGTCCTTATCACTCACTCGAACATCTGACACTTGGCCATCTCATGCCTAGCCCTGCCTGGACCATGACAACCCGGGTGCTATTCATCCTTTCTCTTTTCTTCTCTACTTCTTTCATTTTCATTCTACCTTTCAACAGACATTATATAAGGATTTACTATGACTCTGAAAAAGCAAAGATTCAATAAGACAGAGTTTATGATTTGAAGGAGCCCATAATCCGGTGAAGGAGATTGTCAGTTAAACAAGTAATAAGAATACAATGTGAAAAATATTTTGTTACATATACACACAGTGAAGTGCTTGATTCTTTTGGGAGGAATCAGGGAGAACTCTGCAGAAAGGATGATGCTTGACCTAATTTTAAAGACTATTGATTATATTTCCCCAATGCTATGCTATTGGCCAATGTTTTTATACATTGTTTCTAGATAATATGAAGAAGAAGACCTATAAAGTTAGACTTAAAATCTCTAAACTTCATTCAGGTATGGGTGACCTGGCAGGGGTTAAGTGTAGAAAAATATACCTGTGTAAATTCTAGAAGATTTTACTTATATCTAAGCCTTTATTATTCACAGTTCATTATATTTACCATTTTCCTTTCATTTAGTAAAAGTATTTAATGATATCTTAAAGGTCACAATGAAAGTAATAGCAAAAAGATAATCCTGGCTATTCCTGAGAGGTTCTTCTATTTTTTTATTGCTGAGTGCAAAAATTAGAGTAAAAGGTCTAAACTATCACTAAAACATAAATTTATTTTTATTGCTAACAAGATTTTTAAAAAACTCTCACACAGGTCTTTCTTATAAAATATGAACAATAACAATTACATATATAAATAACCATAATTGCTCTTATATTTGGGTAGAATCTTTCCTGCTGATTTGAGAATTCCTGTTTATCTTCTTTATGAAAGTATCTCTATAAGCACCTGATATCGAAGCTTAAAATTCTACTACTACTTTAGATTTAACACAAAGTCTCCTTCCAAAAAGACACTTAAAAGGAGGTGGTGGAATACTGACTGGAGAGATAACCATTATCAGACAACAGCACCTTAAAGAGAATTAGTTTATCAAGTGTGTTTTGCCTGATAACTAAGTTCAAGTGGTTACTGACAAAATGGGATTCTTAACAGGGTGGGAAAAACATTAAGAGAGAGCTGAGACCTGGCCTAGGTAAGGTTTTTAACAGCAGGCACCAGAAAGCCAGGAGTAAACATAAGAGAACCTGTGTATTTTAGGAAAGAGGGCTCAGTATAAGGTAAGAGAAGAAATCAGAAAAGCAAAGCACACAAATTCACAATTTTTTCTATGACTGAACCCCAACTTTCCTTCTCAGGACATGCCTTCCATTATTATCCTCATTAAAAAAATATTAAGGGGCAGCAGTGGTTCTGGAATCAGCATTGGATATAAACACTCCACAGCCCATTCCTCTAGTGAACTACAGCTAAAAACTTTGTTGTCAACTACCTGAGAGCTCTAGAAACAACTCCTGAGGCTTCTGAAAAGTAAACCAAAGCAAGCAGATTGCAGAGAGGAATCAAAATGTAGAAAAGAAAGTGAGGGGTGGTTCCTTTTCTTTTTCTCAGTCTTGCCCACAGGATGAACCCCAGTCACGGAGTCACTTGGCAGTTGTAGCAGCCATAATATTTTCAGGGGAACCCTACTTTTTTGGTCAGAGAAATAAGGATTCTACAGGCTCGAGGATAAAAAAAAAATCCCAGAGCACTGATTGCTAGGTAAGGGGATTCCCTAAACCTGTGAACTTACACAAGTCTCAGACTTACCCCTCTTCTATGCACGTGTGGGACAGTCCCAAACCAACAGAGTAAAGGCACTGAGAATTAAAGGGAGATTTGAGCCACTGCCATGTCTCAGACTAACACTTGAGCAATTATGTATAAAACAGACTCAAACTAGCTTAGAAAATGATTTGAAAACTAAACTGAGGTATAAACCAGAGGCAAAGAAAACAAAATAGAACACAGTTTTAATCTACTCAAGTTCTCCAATATTCCCTAGAGGATTATAACCAGACCCAGTGTCTACAAAACATAACATTCCCATTGTCCAGAATAAAATCCAAAATTACAGTTTGCCAAGAACCACGAAAATCTCACCAATTCTCAAGAGACAATACAATGCACAGGTGCCATTCTCAAGTGTTGGAATCATCAGGCAAAGACTTTAAAGCAGTTATTATAGCTATGCTCTTTGAATTAAAGAATAACACAATCGAAATGACTAAAATGATAAGAGTTCTTAGAGGAATACATACTATAAAAGATAACTAAAAAAATTAATATGTGAAATAAAAAATTCGCTAGATGGGTCTAATAGAAGATTGGAGATAACAGAGGAAATATTCAATAAATTTTAAGGTAATCAGTAGAAATTATCCAATTTGAAGAAAAGAGAAAATTATTTTTAATAGTTGATCTGCAGAAGATGATTATTTAAATGACAATAGTAAGTTCTTTCCTATCAATAATCATTTTAAATGTAAATGGGCTGAATTCTCCAATCAGAAGACATAGAATGACTGAACAGATTTTTTAAAATAAAAATAAAAACAAGGTCCAACCATATACTGCCTATAAGAGACTCACTTTAGCTTTAAGGACACACATAGGCTGAGAGTAAAGGGTTAGAAAAATATATTTTTTTAAGCAAATGGTACTCAAAAGAAAACAAAGGTAGCTATACTTATATCATGCTGAATAAACTTTAAGTTCAAAATGGTCACATAAGAAGGCTGTTATATAATGATAAAGAGGTCAATTCAGTGAGGAAGCTACAACAATTCTTAATGTCTATACACTCAACATCAGAGCACCTAAATACATAAAGCAAATACTAACTAAAGGAGAAATAAACTGTAATACAGTAATAGCTGGGGACTTTAACACCACAATCTCAACAATGGATAGATTGTCCAGACAGAGAGCATCAATAAAGGAACAGCCGATTTGAACACTATGGATCAAATAGACCTAACAGATGTCTACAAGACATTCCATCCAACATCATCAAAATATATGTTCTTCTCAATTGAACACAGAACATTTTCTAGGATAGATCATATGTTAAGTCACAAAACAAGTCTCAACAAGTTCAAGAAGACAGAAATTATATCAAATATCATTTCTAACAATGACAGTATGAAATTAGAAACCAAAGACAAGAGGAGATCTGGAAAAAAAACATGGAAATCAAACAGTATATCTCTGAACAATCAATGAATCAAAGAAGAAATCAAAATGGAAAACAAATAAAATCAAAAGAAGAAAAGAGAGAGAAAAAGCTACCTGATATTGGTGTTAACAATACCTTTTTTTTTTGAAATGGCACCAAGTGACTTAAGTGGCAAAAGCAAAAATGAGTGGGACAACAACAAACCAAAAAGCTTCTGCACAGCAAAATAAATGAATGATCAACCTATGTGATGAAAAGAAATGAAAAGTCAATCTACGTAACAGGAGAAAATATTTACAAACTATATATCTGACAATGGATTAGTTTGCAAACAATATAAGAAACTGATGCAACTCACTAACAAAAAAATTCCAATTTAAAAATGGGTAAAGTATATGAACACATATTTCCAAAGAAGATATAAAAATGGCCAAACAAGTATATGAAAAGGAGCTTGATATCACTAGTTATCAGAGAAATGCAAATGAAAACTGAGCTATCACTTCACAACTGTTAGAACAGCTGTTATCAAAAAGACAAGTGATAAGTGTTGGTGAGGATGTGGAGAAAAGGAACCCTGGTACACTGCTGATGAGGATGTAAATTGGTGACGCCACTATGAAAAACGGTATGGAAGCTCCTCAAAAAAGTAAAAACAGAACTACCACATGATCCAACAATCTCACTTATGAGCACATATCTAAAGGAAATTAAATCACTATCTCAAAGCGATATCTGCACCCCTGTGTGTTATTTACAATAGCAACCCATGGAAATAACCTGAGCATCTGTCAATGAATAAATGGATAAAGAAAATGTTATAAATATATGTATATATATACACAAATACAAACACAATGGAATATTATTCAACCATAAAAAAGGAAGAGTTTTGCCATTTGTGACAACATGGATGAATCCTGAGGGCATTTTGCTAAGTTAAATAAGTCAGATAGAGAAAGACAAATACTGGATGATCTCACTTTTATGTTGAATGTAAAAATAAAAAATCAAACTCATATAAACAGGAAGTAGATTAATGGTTACTGGTGGGGGAGGGTGGTGAAATGGGTAAAGCTGGTCAAACTTCCATTTATAAACTTGTTCTTCAAAGGACACCATCAAGAAAGTATTAAGACAACTCAGAATAGGCTAAAATATCTGCAAATCACGTATCTGATAAGGGACTGGTATCCAGACTATGTAAAGAACATTTATAACTCAACAATAAAAGGACAAACAACCCAATTGAAAAATGGGAAAAGATTTGAATAGACATATCTCCAAAGAAAATATAAAAGTGTCCAATAATCACATGAAAAGATGACCAACATCATCTATCATAGGGGAAATTCAAGTCAAAAACTGAATGAGATACCACTTCACATCCACTAACAACAAGATAAACAATAACAAGAGTTGATGAAGATGTGGAGATATTTAAATCCTGAAATATGCTGGAATTGTAAAATTGTGCGATCACTTTGAAAAACAATTTGGCAGTTCCTCAAAATGTTAAACACAGTGTTACAATACAATCCACATCCAGCATTCAACTATACCAAAGAGAGTTGAAAACATATGTCTACAAAAGACCTGTACATAAATGTCCACAGCAGCATTATTTATAATAACAAAAATGGAAATTATCTAAACATCTATGAACTGATGAGTGGATCAATAAAATGTGGTTAGCCATACAATGGAATATTATTTGGCCATAAAAAGGAATGAAGTACTAATACGTGTTACAACATGGATGAGTATTAAAAACATATGTCACGTGAAAGAAGCCAGTCACCAAAGGCCATATATTGGATGATCTCATTCATATGAAACATCTAGCAGAGGCAAATCAGAGAAACAGAAAGTACGATAGTGATTGTGAGGGGTTGGAGAGAGGGTTTCTCCTGGGGGTAATGAAAATGTTCCAAAATAAGAGAGTGGTCATGGATGCACAACTTTGCAAACATTCTAAAAACCCCACAGAGTTACACTATTTTAAATGGTGACTTTTAAGTTATACGAATTATATACTAATAAAGCTATTATTTTTTAAAAGTTAATGATCTAAACATTTCATCTTTGTTAATCTCTCTAAAGATAGAGAATGAGTGACTTTAAAAGCATGACTCTACTATATGCCGCCTAAAGGAGACACACTAAATATAATGGCACAGATAAGATACAAGCAAATGAATGGAGAAGGAAATAACATGCAGTGAGCTGGAGTGGATATTTTAATACCAGATAAAAGAGACTCCAAGATCAAGTGTATTGCCACATATTAAAAGGGACACTTCATAATGATAAAAGGGAAAATTTCTAAGGAATCTTTAACAAACATTTCTGTCTCAGAATAGGAATTTAGAGGTGAGATGATTGTCCCTTGGCCATGTAATTACAATATTTTGGTCTTAGAGTAAGTCTGATTATGTTGGTTCTCTTCACAATGAGAGCAAATTTTTCCAGCAAGTTATATGGTAGGTATTTGCTATAAAATGGATGAACTAAATTTGTATCTCCTAGGTTTTGATGAAAACATTTTTAAAGCTCATAATAGAAGTAGTTTAGTAAAAAAAAAAAATTAAGTTGTATTAAAATGAACATTATTTTAATTTCCCCTCTTCATTTCCAATATATACTATTTACAAGTGGCCATAAGAGAAAGCATATGAATAATGGTCATCTGACAAGTCTACTTTCTGGTAAAGTTTCCAGAAATTGAGAAATTGAATGACTCTAGTAATTGGGTGCCAAATACATTTTTAAGTAGATGATTTCCAATTCTTTACTTCCATCAAAGTAAAAATAGGTCTCAAGTGTGACATTCAAAATAGTTAACAACCAGAAAGGCACCAGCCAATCTTTTCACTCTGAGATTTTCAGCATATAGCTGCTCAGGAGTTCAAGTTCTTAAGTGACTTTGCTATAACAAAACAAAACTCCTAGTTCTATCTACCTATGTATGTGAACAAATTTTTTCACCACCTCTATAAAAATGAAAAATTAGAAAAGCATATGTGCTTGAATCTTACATTTATCCTAAAATGTGTGGACATTGAGAGACAAAATCATTCAGAGGTTTGCAAAAACAGTTTTTCTCTTGTGTATTTTAATTAGTTTGTAATCCTTACATTGTTTTGATTGTGTACTAATAACCCTCTTAATGATAACTCAAACCAGAAAAAAAAGTTTTAATATTCAGAGACTTAGAGTCATAGAAAATACATTTCCATTAATATATTTGATTAGAAATGAAAAAATGTATACATAGAAGTATATGCTTAGGTACATAATAATATATGTTAATAATAGTATCATGTAATAATAAGATTATTATTCGGAACCATTTCAATAATTCCATAGGATTAGTTTAACTTAGGGATATCTTTTACTTTAGTTTCTATTAGATACACTGAAGAGTGATGTGACAGTTTTCTTTTAAAATATCAATAATAATAAGCTGCCAGAAAGTACATCTTTTGCAATGGTATAAAATTATGACTTTAAAAATTTAGGTATCAACTTACATAGACTCCTCTTCATGGATAGGGGTTTGGAAGACAGAATAAAAAGTCTCTCTCTTGTTTCTGCATATCGGAACAAAATATGCATAAAAGTTGCAACCCTAGTATCTAAGAATTTTGCAGGGAAATAAAAAATGTGGAAATTAAATAAAATGAGAAGCTGACTACCTGCCTCAAAAGCACCCCTCCCTTAGTGACTCTGGATTCCATGACCTGGGTCAGAACACACTTCTGGGCAATAAGCTCCAATATGGCCAGGCAGAATACAGCATTTGGGGGAGAGGGCTACTCTTCTTAAAGGAAAAATATAAGCTTTTTTTGCTATCCACTTTCTACAACTCTCCCCTAAAATAACTAGTATCACTCTTTCCTTCCAAAGGAGGAGAAAAAAATAATCATTTGGCTGCATAAATTGTAAAAGAAAATTTAGTTCTTTTTGTTGTTTGACCATGTGTACATGAAAAGTTTTCCGTCAAGAGAAAGAATGACAGACAAGGAACATCATTTCAGGTAGCTATCGGGCTCACAACAGAAGTTGCCTCTCCAAACACATGATGCTTCCACTACACTTTCCTGAAGTCACAGCACGTTTCTAGGACTCCCTTGCAGCCAGAGCTCCAGACATGATTAAGTTGCACCAACACCTGTATAATATTTACAAGGGGGAATTGAGAATGAGGCTGCACTCCACAACTTCTCTTGTTTCCTCCAGAAAGCACAGTCATGGTTTTTCTGTGGTACTTTCTAAATTGCGCTCTCTTCCAGGGACGGATCATAGGAGAGGCAGTAGTTCTTTTAGTAACTTACCTCTGTGTCATGAGCTCAAAGTTGTCCCTGGAAGCTTAACTTTCTTTTTCCACTATTTTTTGCCTATTCTATATTCAATTCAGTAATTGCAATTACTATAGTTAATTCATTCTCTTAAACGGGCTGGAGTAGTTTCTGACTTGATATACCTCTGTTGAGCCTGGCCAATCTGTAACAAGATGCCAGTCACAAATTACCCTTCAGATTCCATTCCATTGGGCATTCTCCTGGGGGCTGATTAAAATTAGGCTGCATCTGAAATTTGCATATTCAGCCTCAACCCTTCTCATCAACAGCCCTAGGAGCTCAGTGCTCCCTTCCCAAGTGTAACAAAGTAAGTGAATTTCCCATTTATAACTGGTGCTTACTCAGAGCTCCCCAATGTTCTTGTTTCTGCCTAGCTAGTTTTAAGCCTCCAAACAGGAGTCATCTTTGGTCTCTGTTGTCTTATATTTCCTACATCATTTGTCTGCATCACCTTACTATGAACATCCCAGTGAGATGTCTCTTTCCTTCCTGGAAACTGGACTATATGGAAATTACCAGGTTACTTAATTAATCCATCACATTCCTTCCTATCGCTGTTCACTTAGACTGGAGCGCTAACATCTCATATCTCTCAAGAAAAGGAAAGTTTTCACATAGCTTATTCCCTTTCTGAACTTCAAACAAGGATTCTGTGCAGTGTCACAGCTTACCGATTTCTCTCTCTAATTCCCTCCTCTTCTGAAAAATTGTAGTCCTCTGTTTGCTTTAAATAGTAATTTTATCAACACACACAAGCCAAAGCAATTCCTTTAATTTAGGCTATTTGATGCAGTGCACAAGGCTCCCAAGAGGAAAGAAAATACATTTTGCTTCCCCAAAACTCGCTTCCAAACACAGGCAATCAAAGCTAAATTATTTTAAAGCTGCATGTTCTTGAAACTACATCCATCAGAGGCTATTAGGGCAGCAATCAGGTCCTTAAGCCACATCTATAATTTTCCTAGATCTGCCTATTCACCTGGTAGCATCTGGACTTCTTTCCAACCTATCAGACTCTTCTATTTTATTCTTTCCAGACTGATTTGCTCCCAAACACACTCATCACATGTTTTCACCTCTTTGTTGGGTAATTTCACTCTAAACAGACCCTATCACATAAGTCTACTTCACATCTTCTATATCCTGGCCACACAGTAACTACCTTCTGTGAGTTCTTCACCACATTCCTTTCTGGTTTCTGGTTTGTTCACCTTTGAATATCATGTCTTGCTTTCCTGCGTGCACTACAGGGGTGAGGACAAGGACGTTGCAGTTGAGCAGCTCTAGTGTCAAATCCCCATTTGAGTTGAGTGGCACTGGGCAACTTATTTAACTGTTTGAGCCTTCGTTCCCTTACCTATAAAATGGGATTGATGTTAATACTTACCTTTGTGCTGTATGTTGTCAGAGAAAACAAATGAGATAATTTATGTAAAACACCTGGCTCAGCGCCTGGTGAAATTAAAGGGAAAAAAGATGAGTCTTTTGAAATACAATTCTCCAGATGTGGTTTTATAACTTAGTCTATTGCTCATGAGTAATAGAGGATTTGTTTAAAACCCGTAGAGGCACTTTCCCAGATGCTATATGATTCACTTCTGGAAATTGTCTACAAATAATAAAAAAAAGTTTAATTTTAGGCAATGTGTTACAGGTTTACTGAATTTGAATGCCATAATCACACAGGTAGTAGAGGCGCAACTGAGCTTTGCTCAGTCCTGCCCCGCCTCAATCTTGCCTTTTCTCAGTCATTTCATCTGCTCTCCCACACTACATTCCTGCAGCAATATTCCTCCCCAGGCTAATACAGGACAAGAATTATGTTTTCTAAGTCTTTGCATAATAAAAGTACATAAAAAACTTCTCTTCCCTATTCTAACCTCAAAGTGCCCAATGCTCGTTTTTTGTATATATATATATTTTTTAATTTAAGTATACATCAGTTTACAATGTTGTGTGCCCAATGCTCTTAATACATTGTTTACTACAGCATTAGTTTCTAAACAAATCTCATGTTTGTCCTAAATTCTCAACTGCAAGTGACCTGTCCAAAGTCATAAAACAAAAATGAGCTTATAACCAGAAATTGTCATTTCAATCAGTTTTGGAATCGGGATGTTTCCCTATACTTTAGCTCTGTGACTCAGGCTGAGAGTCTAGGACAGGGGCTAGCAATGTTTTTAAGTCTGAAAGCTGGAATCTGAAAGTTGCCTGTCTGCTTTTATCAATCACTAGGGTTTGAAGCAAGACTCATCACCTTTACAGTAAAGCAAATTTAGATGGAGAATTGAAACAAGGTAGAATTCAACTTATTTTGTGACTAAACAAAAGAGGCTACACTTTCTGTTTGGTCAGCTGTAGATCAAATGTTATTAAAGTGCAGGGGTCACATACCGAATTTAATTTGCTTCCACAAGAAGATCCACACATGAATAATTGTACTTAACTACTAAAAATATTGTAACAAGCAAATTTAAATGACTTGCTATATTTCTGTATACTTAGGAAGAGTATTTTGATAGTAAATATATTAAAAACTTGTTCTAAACTACTAACTGCATTTTGTGAAAATTTTGTACTGAGGTAAAGATAAAAAGACAAACTCTACATTGACTTTCAAATTTTTAAGTCAAAATTTCTAATGACATGGAAAATTCAGAAGAAAATTAAAATTGCCCATAACAAACCATCCAAAATTTTTTCATTTTTATTAACATTTTAATGTATTTTCTTCCCTTCTTTTACTCTGTTCATTTTTGAAAATATTTGCAATGATATAACCATTAAACTTTACATCTTGTTTTCCTAAGAATGTATCATTTTAAACCAAACACTCTACAGTATCATTAAAAACTCTTTGTAAGCATAATTTTAATAATTCCATAATATTATAAATGTGTACATAATTTAACCATGACCAGTTAGGATACTTTCAACAGTTTACTTTTTATACAAATATTTTATGTATTCAAATTTATTAAAATTTCTTATTATTCCAAGTATAGAGTTAGAAAAGCATAACTTTTTTTAAACATTTTTTTATTGAGTTATAGTCATTTTACAATGTTGTGTCAAATTTTAGTGTAGAGCACAATTTTTCAGTTATACATGAACATACATATATTCATTGTCACATTCTCTTTTGCTGTGAGCCACCACAAGATCCTGTATATATTTCCCTGTGCTACACAGTACAATCTTGTTTATCTGTTCTACATTTTGAAATCCCAGTCTGTCCCATCCCATCCCCCATCCCCCGGCAACCACAAGTTTGTATTCTATGCCTGAGTCTGTTTCTGTTTTGTATTTATGTTTTTTGTTTTTTGTTTTTTTAGATTCTGCATATAAGCGATCTCATATGGTATTTTTCTTTCTCTTTCTGGCTTACTTCACTTAGAATGTCATTCTCCAGGAACATCCATGTTGCTGCAAATGGCATTATGTTGTCAGTTTTTATGGCTGAATAGTATTCCATTGTATAAATATACCACATCTCCTTTATCCAGTCATCTGTTGATGGACATTTAGGCTGTTTCCATGTCTTGGCTATTGTAAATAGCGCTGCTATGAACATTGGGGTGCAGGTGTCATTTTGAAGTAGGGTTCCTTCTGGATATATGCAGAAAAGCATAACATTTTATAATTCTTGATATTATAGCATTATGGTTAAGAGAATGGATTTTAAAGTTAGACACACCATGGATATAATCCTGAGTCTACCAAAAATTATGAGATTTATGCCCTTGGGCACTTTATTTAACATCTCTGACTCTCTTTCCTCACCTGGAAAGTAGGAATAATACCACAAGAGGAGCAGTTTTAGGAGAGTTAAATGATATAAGTGCACAAGACACAGTGGTTACAAGCTTGAATCTACCTGGTTTGAATCCTGCTTCAACCAAGGACTTGTTGTATGATCTTGGCTTAATCTGCTTGTGTTTTAGTTTCCTCATCTCTAGAAAGGAAAACAATAATAGTGCCTACTTTACAGGGTTACTGAAAGTTAAAAATGAGCTAATACATACAAAACAAAACAGGGCCTGGCAGATGAAGAGCCCTCAGGAAACGTACTGTTGCCCTTGCTGGTTTTCCAATCCCGGCAAATGGTAAGCACTCCACTGCCATCATAGTTATTTATCACTGTACATTTCTCTCTAGAAAGGCTGTACATATTTTCTTACAGCCAACATTAAAATGCACATATGCTTTATCCATTCCATATAACAACAGGACAAAAAACTAGCAATTTGAGGGATCATATAATTTAACTTGCCAGTTATGCTTAGGATAATAGGCTCCTTCGAGAGAAGGAATATCTGAGAGTTCTTCCAATACAATCCAGTCGTTTTCCCGTATTTGATCACCCTCATTAAAGAAAGATGACACAGATGAGTTTTTTTTTTTAATTCACACCCAACAAGACATACATCAAAAAAGTCACTGACTTCTTTCCTCAAGTGTATTCTCCTCAACTCACTGGGCAGAACACCACCTATACAGCTCCTACAGATGCCCAGATACCTGGGAGCAATTCACTGAACAAGCGTTTATTGCTTACCTACTGTGTACGCTTTTGTGTAAATGGAATAAAATAAAATATCCTTTTAGGATATATGTCAGAATATTTTCAAAACATTAGCAGATATCCCTTCTCCTCAATACTCCCTCCTCCCTTCTCAACACCCTGCAGTCAGCCGGCCAGGCAGCAGCAACCTGTGCATTGTTGCCTCGGAGAAATGATCTAAGAGCAGAAAGGAAAAAAAAAAAAAAGGTCCGTCCCTGGCTTCCGTGTTTCCATAACAAAGACCCTCAAAGCACAGATTTGAGAGACAACATGATGAACAAGGGCAAGGCTTCCTTCTCTCATGACCCCTTTAGCTAGAAAAACAGTTTCCTGGTCTTGAGCAAGCGGGTAGAGCAGGAAAATCAAGGAAGTATCAAAATGGTGCTCTCCAGAGAAAGGGCACGAGACCTGCTTTCCAGGCTGGTCCTAATAAAGGCTTTGAGGTCCAGGAGAAGAGAAGGAAAATAAGACGAACCGAGGGAACACAAAGGGGCAGAAGGGAACCTTTGAGAATGATGGATATGCTTATTGTCTGGATTGTAGCGATGGTTTTGCGGCTGCATACATACAGAAAATGTCAAATTGTACACTTAAAATATATGTAATTTATGTTTTGTCAGTTATACTTCAATAATCTTGATGAGAGACAGGAAGAGACCTATCTGTGCATCAAGTTCCAAATAGATCCCCAGGGAGGACACAGGAACCAGAGAATAAATGGCTGCCTAGTGGTTAAGTCTAGACAGGATAGGATCCTAAGCAGCTGGTGAGTTTCCAGTCTCTCTGGGTGGTAAAGGAGACACAGAGTGAACATTCTGTACTCAGAAGTGGCACAGAAGCAGCAAAAAGAGCTGCCTGGAGTCATGTGAGTAAGGACAAAAGACATTTCTGGGCCAGCATGTGGACCACTCACCAAGCAGCTAATGGAGCAAAGGCCATTTCAGCAGATGCCTGTGTGGCCAGATCACAGCAGGGACCTGTAGCATACCTCCTCCAGAGCCTACTCCCTAGTCTTGGCTTAAGTTAGACTCTTTGGAACTCTGTCACAACCCTGGGGTCCTTCTCTGTAGAGAAAGAGAAATCTGAATTCACTGACATTTAGTTTTTGCCACCCTTCGCAGAAAAAGACTTGAAAAAGAAACTGAATAGTTATAGATGAATAGATACTGCCATCCCTCAGTCTCCACGGGGGATTTGGTTTGAGAACCCCCTGAGGACACCAAAATCTGTGGATACTCAAGTCCCTTATATAAATGGTATAGTATTTGCATATAACCCATGCACATCCTCTGCTATACTTAAATCATTGCTAGATTAATTATATAATACCTAATACAATGTAAATGCTATGTAAATAGTTGTCTATGGTTAACAAATTTAAGTTTTGCTTTTGGAACTTTTTAGAATTTTTTTTCAAATGTTTTTGATTCACAGTCAGTTGAATCCACTGATGTGATACTTGCCAATACAGAGGGCCAACTGTATATGTTTCTTGTATATTTCAGTTCCAAATTCAATGATTCCATGCTGAGACACAGTCCCCTCCTTCCTAGAGCAATATTCTAAATTAGGAGACTATGAATAAGAATGTAAGAGCCACAAAGATAGGTGCTATGACAACGTTGCACACTAGATATCTAATTTGATATCTGGCACATAAATGTGCTTAATATGTATTTGTGGAATGCATGGATGGATGGATAGATACACTAAATCATTGCTTACCACTCAGAAGAGCACATGATAAGTGCAAAATGAGAGGTTTCAGAAGTGCAATAAGGAGAGACTGCTAAGGGCTGGAATCACCACTGATTACTTCATTAGAGGAGAAAGAACTAAAGATGGTACTTGAAGATTGAGTAGAACTGACTCAATAAAGAGCAAGGATGAAGAGAGAAGTTGGGTGGGTAAGCCAGGGTGCAGCGAGGCCAAAGAAGTCACAACTCTAACTGAAGTAATTTTGCTGCCAATCCAATGTACTTTCTCCTATACTCTTCTAAGCATCGTATGTGATACAGCACGGGATCTGCTGACAATACTGGATATGTGGATGGATGGAGTGGAATAATGTTAGGAATAAACTTTTTTTTTAATTAAAAGAACTGGGTCTGAAATCTTGAGACTACTTAGTCACCACTTAAATTTTAGTTTTTATTTTTTAAATGCTCTTAACTTTTATTCTAGTAGCAGAATATACACTTATGGAGGATTTTACAATATTTGAGTTACATTTAATCAGTCTCAGATGGGCATTTTTTTTTAAACCTGGAATCCAAGCCATTCAAGGACTTATTTTATAAACTGTTTCTAACTCTGCCCACCTAAAAAGAGCTGTAAGTCCATATCATTATTTCAGTTCCTGCTCTGCAATAATCGTTTATACCACATTGTAATTTACCAACCTCTCTTACATATGTTGTCTCATTTATTCCTCAGAATTCGACCTCTGAAGCAGATCTCCATTTTTAGACATGTAGAAACAGACCCAGCAGGCTTACTTCCTTAATTCACCAGCCAATAAATGGTGTCGAACAATGATCAGTACCGAGGCAGCAAAGAACAAAGAGCTTTATTTGTGGCCTTAAGAATTGCAATTCAGGATACACAGATTCCAGAAAAACTGAAAGTATTCTGAGGAAGAGGAAGAGTCAGGGGCTTATCATGGCAAAAAGCCACAAGGTTATTAAAGTTGCCCAGTGAGAACTATGATTGAGTCTGACACAAGCCAGGAAATATTTGTCCTTAAGAAATCATGAGTTATTTTGGGGGTAGGGATGCAATAAGTAGATAGGCTATCTTGAGTTATTTTAGGATAAGGGTCCAACAAGTATCCTGAGTTTCTGGCAGATGTTCTGGATGCCTTCGTTAGGACAATAAATGGACAAAAGGTCAGATTCCATCCAGGCTGAGACGTGCATAAGTCACACTTCCTCAGCAGCCTCCTGGCTCCTTTTTAGAGAGCTCTCTTAGCAATACTGACTCCTTTTTGATTTTTCTTCCACAATGGAAACACCTAGACCTACCCCCAGGCCTTTCCTCAACACCATGTTGTCTTGCTGTTGTCACCTGAAGTCCTTAAAGAATGAGAAAAAATATGAAACTGCAGAACTGTGTATGTATGTCTGTGAAGAAGAGGGCATAGTGGTGAGTTAACACATTAAAGGATTTTAACTCTGGCGAAGCATCATTAGTTGTCATTTGAGTGAAAAAGAACATCTCTACTTTTTAACTGGAAGGGAAAAGAGTGTTCTTTGTTCAGTTACTGCATATTCATTATGTATTTCTGGGGGAACTCCCACAAAGTCTCCCTCCTTTTTTTAAGTTCTCTCCCTGGAGCTAGAATGCTAGACAGAATTTCTTATGGAAGAAATAATTAAGCTTTCTCAGGGAGCAAATGCCCCAAAGTACTTTATCATAAAGGAAAACTCCAACCTTTCTCCTGTCTGAAAGTACTACTAATTTAATTTTACAACAGAACAGCTTTAGAGATCCTAAGAGCAGGATCAGGAAGGAGAGGAGGGCCCACCTATTCGATCCTCTTAGTCACCTCCTACTAATACAGGTTTCATACTAAGAATTATTTTGCAGACTTTGCCAAGTCTGGTTTTAAAACGTTTCAAATAATAAAGCTTAGGCCACTTAAAACGGAAGAGTCTGTGTCGCTAATACTAACTGGTTTTAGTCCTCCTTCTCCCGTCATGGGTAATGGAAGTTGGGGCAATTTGCGGGGTAGGATGAAATGTTAGGTGTCCTAAGGCAGTCACGAGTGTCTGGTATTCAGTTCTTTTCAGACCTGAGTATTTATAAACTGCAAATTTTCATCCTTCCCACTTCTTCTACTCCTTTCTCTCATCTAGTCACACTGACATGGCACCCATCTTCACCCAAAACAGCTGACAGATGAAAATGTTAATTTGAGAGATTGTGTTGACATCACCCTGGGAAAAAAATGAAAAGTTGCTGATATATGGTGCCAGGCATTTGATGCCTTTTGCCACAAAGCAGAACTGTACATTCTCAAATACATGCATTCCGTTTCAAAGGTTTATTTATTCATCTGATACCTGGTTGTTAAGCAAGAACCAGAAGTGAACAATGGACCCACACTCAGATAGGCCAAGCTGTGTACTCCCATGTTGCCACAGCAACCTCCGGATGTGAGAATTCTGACATTTCTATTTTGATGCAGTCATGTTAACGCAGCCTCATTGACACAATCTGTCCAAATGTAAATTCACTATGTTGTATTGCCAAGTAATTCCTGTGACCCATCTCTCTGACTCTCACTCAATACTTAACCCTTCCCCTGATGACTGGGCATTTTCACCTTCTAATTGATCTGTGTGTTCATTGTCTGTGTTGGTAAAAATTCTTGTATTTATTTTATTCTTAGAAGAAACCAAAAGTTGCTTTAATTTTAATCTTTGAGAAGCAGTTTAGTCCTTGAAGTTTACATTTGTTGTCTATTCCCCAATCATTAAGAAAAAAGTATATGCTTTACCAAATTGTGAGAGGACTGTTAGAGAGTTCATTGAGATTTCCTGGGCACTTTGGAAAAGAGAATAAGAGAATATATTTTAGAAGTCTGCCCCCAATCCCTCCAGAAAACAAAACAAAACAAAACAAAAAAAACTGTCCATGCTCTAGATTTTCAAATGGAAAACAAAGAACCATCATCAAGCAGACAACTCAATGTATTAATTGAAAGTAAGTGATTATGGCCATTGAAACAATATTAGATGTAGAATATTCAAGATTCACATAAATTCTCAGAGATTAAGTGAATAGTTAATACTTTGCTTAGCATGATTAAGTCTCCCTTCCTGAGATGAGTTAAGTTTGGCAGGCTCAGAACTCCCATTTTATGTGATTTGCCCAAGTAGCAAGTTTGAATTTTACTCAGTGACATAACTCAGATGTGCATAAAATGCTAATTTTTTCACATCTTCACAGTTAAACTTTCCTTTTACTGTCAAGTCCCTATTTTTGCTAACTCTTGTGAAGTTGTGGTACCCTGTCAATTCCAGTCTTCAGGTATCCAGTTATCACCTCTGTCATTTTTCTCCTCTTCCCAATAGTGTGTCCTCCTTCTCGCCACCAGCCTTCTCCCTCACATCTACATTCACCTAGTGCTCTCCACACACCTGTGGGGTGTGTAAACCACTCCATGTATAAACCAATGTGAATATGGACAAAGAATGTCACCTGCCACATCAGAAAACAAAGGGTGTTGTGGCCATCAAACCATCAGACACTGCAGCCACCGCCCCACCCCCACCCCCCAAGCTACAGTGGACCCTGAGGGGCTTCAAGATGAGAAAACAGGATTTTGGCCCTAAATAATTAACAGAATGATTTCAATGAGAACCAAACTCTTGCATCTTCCTATACACAAAAAAGCCCTAAATTCATTGACTTGAGATGTCTGGTTTTTCTTTAATTAATGGTAATCTTTTGATGTTTCAGCTATCTGATTTTTGTTGCAAAAACTCCTATTTATCCTGGCTCTTTCCTTGCCTCTTCAGAACAGTCCCTCAAAACTACCTGAGAGGCTGTCTCCTGGGCTTAAGCCCTCAGTACATCTGCCAAATAAAACGTAATTCTAGACTTCAAGGTTGTGCGCTTTTTTTTTTTTTTTTCAGTTGACATGAAGATACAGAAATAGGAGGGAGAGAAAATAAATAAAAGAATATGGGGTTAGGAAATCAAGTGGTGAAAAGAAAAGCAAGCATTTGGAGAGTGGCTGAGTTAGGTTAAAGGGCAGAGACGGGAGCAAACATTCACGGCTGAAGCCTCCAGGGCCTCCCCTAGGACCTGACCTTCTGAGGCCAGATTGTTGGATTTTCCCTTCCATCTGTGCCCACACAACTTAACTCTGAACTATTATTAGTGCAGACAACTTAATTCTCTATTGTTTGCAACCATAAAAACAAAAAGAAAAAGAGAAGCAAAACAGTATACCTTGAAAGAAAAATCGTTTCTGAAAAACAGCAAGCCACTTTTCCACATCACCACCCCAAATTGTCCTCATGGAATAGCCTACAGGTCCACCAAGACAAACGTGGGCATGTGTTGTCTAGCCTGCACTGCGTATTACAGAAATTTCAAACAGTTGTCCTCTCCATAAAACACCTTTTATCCAAATCCAACAATATTCTCTTAATAATGAATCTTTTGGGGTGTTTTTAAAGCCAATTTGCTGTTATTCAGCCTCACTAAAGCCATTTAAGTGTTTGATAATGAAAAGAAAAAATACATGCAGTTGGGCAATTATCTATATCATATTCGTTACTCTCAATCCATCTCGATACTGTTTTTCAGAAACACACACATGTAGATCTTAAGGTTATTCTACAATCAAGAAAAAAAAGACAAAACTTTTAAATCTTGCAAAACTTAGGTGAAATTGCACGTTTGAAAAATGCCAGAAAAACTATCAGAAAAATAGACACAAACTTATTAACTCCTGTTAAAAAAATGAAAATGAATACAATAAAAATCTCAATAAAATACAGCATATGCTATTAGTAATTTGGATTTTATTTTAATATAATTGTTAAAATGTTATGACACCACTTAAGTTAAAAGTGTTTCCACTAGCTTCTTCTATGCATTTTTGAAAGTCGCATGTTACATGTTGTCATAATATATATATGCTAATATAGTTTCTTTCTTCTAGTGAATTTCCAATTAAAAGATTATATATTGGATACCTTAGACTAATTATGTAACTTTATTAGTATTTCAGTAACAGTTCCGCATACCATTTACATATTTTTAAATATCCAACATTTTTAGGTTTTACACTTACACCAAGCTGAGAATTAACACCCACTGAATATTAACTATAAGGCTCTTACAAATGCCATTATTAATGTTACTAAACGGTGGCTCCTGTCACACAATTATATTTACAATAATATATATTAACACTTTCTGTGGGTTCTTGTTGCTATGAGTGGTGTATGACATCGGGGTCACCAGTTACGGGTTTTGTCCAGCAAAAGCCCCACCACAGAAGAATGAAATTGCTCAAGACTTTATCAAATCAAGAGAGTGAGACCAACTCCCCGAGTTCCTCCAAAGCTCTTGTATTTATTGAGATAGTCAACGAATCAAAGTAAAATACGTCATAGGAATGAATAAGGGGTGTGGTGTAAGTGCAGGAATGCAGGTCAGCAGTTTCAGTTTGTGAAAAACAGAAACATTATAATCTTCCAGGAAGTATACAGTTGATAGTTCAAACGGTTATTTTAAACCTCAAACAATCATGAGCAAGGTTATATAGTGTTTCGAACAATTGATAACGAAACCCAGACCACCACAGAGTCGCCATACAATGATCAGAAATCATCTAAGCATGCGAAGCAGCCGAGCCGTTCCCAGCTAAAGGCTAAGTCACAGTCTTCTGTGAGCGAGAGCAGCCCACACTATCCACCTGCGCCTGATAAGCGAAGCATGTCCTGCAGGTTGGGGCAAGGGACGAGTTATGGTTTTCCATAAGCACAAGCAGCCCTGAACCTAGGACCTCGAGTTCAGCAAAGCAAGCAAAATATGTCTCTCCTTTTCACAGCAAGGAGATAGATTGTAGCAGATTCCTGTTAGCAAAGCAGCTTTATGGCAACTAAGCTAAGTTCCATTGATTGAGAGATCAGCCTTTTGTGCTTTTAGACGTTTTGCTTTGAAGTAGCAGTATAAAGACAAATACAGAAAGCGTTGCTTTTGATTATACATTTCTTATGTGCTTACATAAAGGTGAGAATACATAAAGGTGAGAATATGATTTGGTAAAAGCAATCATTACAATATCAAAGTTTGTTAACCCAAGTTTGAGCTCCCACAACATTCCTTTAGATATTTATAAATATCTTAATGACTTTTAAATTGAGAGGTATTCCCAAAAGCACCGGACAGGAGATAAATGCATAACAGGCTAGAAAATAATTAGAATTCTTGTATCATCCTTGTTACTTGAATGTCTGGTTTAAGCATTTCTATACCTGACACACTAATTTAGCTACAATGCAGCAAAACCAGCATCGTGGTAATAGGATATTGATTGTACAGTGTTCAAAGACAAAGAACTTATGTTGTTGTACTTTTTATACATGCTTGATATGGCAGCCCGATATCCATGTCGATAATTTTCACAAAATGAACCCACTACCACTGTGCTCAATGGGGATTTAATTATGAAATAGTCAATCTTTTGATTAAACGCTTTATCTTACATAAACCTGAGATATAAGTAACCATGCTGGACTTGGAAGGGTTTAGTACAAAAGAACAGTGAAAATATACTTATCAAGCTCAAGTACATTATTTTCCTAATTTTTATTACTAAGATTTGTATTTTCATTACAAACATGTGGAAGAACTTTCTCATAGAGATTCTAATCTCTCAGGGATCAAGTATTAACTCCATGTAGTCCATTTTCCAGCACGCACATAAAATTAGGATTAATTTTATCAAGGTGCCAAAATATAATCTTAAAAGAATCCCTCCCATGGGGTCATTCTTATCGATACAGTGCTAATTCTTTTTTTAAAAAATAAGTTACTCATGAAGAAAATAATAAAGAGATGTTATTTTATTTACTTGGAAATGCAAACATAAAACCAAATGAAAATTGTAAATAGAATTCAGAAACTCATCTTGACATTAAGATCAACCAGCCTTTATTAAAATGTCATTTTGAGAGAATTAAGCAGTAAGGAATGAGGTTGAAGAAAGAGCACCTTTGCAAATTTAAGAGTTGATAAGATCATTAAAATTTATCTAAACCAACTGCCACCTAAGCATCCCTGACAGATATTTATTCAACATCTGCTTGACTATCTCCATGACAGCTGTTTTGTGAAAATGTTATGTTGAGACAAAACCTCCTTTGTCGTAAGCCGGTCTCTTGTATTGCAGGTGGGGGTCTAAAAGGGTGTAACTTCTGAAGTTTATTTTGGCAAAACAGATCACAAAACTCTAAGATGTATCTATTCCTTGGCCCTGTAGTTCTAATTCTGGGGCTTTATCCTAAAAAATAATCAGCTACATGTATAAATTCCATATATATGACATTTCTTATAAGGAGTGTATATATACAAGGAATTTTTTAATTTTGTTACTTAGAAAAGTGAAAATTTGGAAACTAGTATTCAAGAATGGAGAATTATTAAACTATAATAAATCCATATAATGAAATGCTATACAGTTACCACAAATCATATTGTAGGTAAATATAGTCACAATATGTTTTAATGAAATAATGTATACAAAGTTTGGTAAAACTTCCTGATACAGAGGAAATGACAAATAAATATTAAATTGCATATTATTATTTTAAAGTAGGCAATAAAGAAATATATTCAGTATATCATTTATTATTTATTATTTTAAAAGACATACATGTGTATATATACGTATGAACAATTAGGAGAAAAATCTGACAAAATATTAATAATAGTTGTGTTCAAGTGTTGAGATTAGATTTTTGTTTTTGTTTCCTTTCTTATTTTTCTATATTTACAAGTTTTTTCACTAAGTATGCATTCCTCTTGCAATCTAAAAACTAAATGTTATTTTAAATGTTATTTTAACACTTGATAAATATCTACTAATGCCAAGTACCAATGAACAAGGCTTACTTTTCATTACATAGCCACAGTCTATACTGATTATGAAAGTATGTATATATTCTATAAGTACCAAAATATATAAACAGCAAGAATGTATACCAATTTCATGATAGTAGAAGCTTCTGAAAAGGAAGAGTAGGTAATAAGGCTGTAGAAGATTAGACAGAAATTTAAATTGTGTCCATAAAGTTTTATTTCTTTTAAAAAGAAAAGAAAATATCTAAAATAAATGATAGGGTGCTATCATTTTCAGTTATGGGTAGTAAGTATAATCATTCTGGGTTCCTTTATTTTTTAAAGATTAATAATATAATAAAATGTAAAACTTTTAGCAATAAATAAAACAAATACTGCCCTACAATAAGTATTATAAAAAGTAATGAACATGAAAATTATGTGTTCTATGACTGAACAATTTCACTCCAACTTAAATGAGTCCATATGTTCACTAAAAGACACATTTAATAATGTTTATTGCAACTTTGCCTCATAAAAGTGCAAAACTGGAAACAATCCATGTGTTCATTAACTGTAGAATGGGTAAACAAATTTTTAACAACTTAAATGAGATATAATTTACATGCCATAACATTCACCCAACTTAAAATGTGCAATTCAGTGATTTTTGGTAACTTTACAAAGTTGTGCAACTATCACCATAGTCTAGTTTTAGAATATTTTCATTACCCTAGTAAGATCCCTCATGATCCTTTACAGTCCTGTTCTCACCCTCAGTCCCGAGCACCTACTAATCTACTTTCTTTCTCTATAGATTTGCTTAATTGGGGTAATTTCTTACAATTAAAGCAAAGTGTGGCATATTCTTAGAAAGAAAAAAACACAGCTACACTCAACAACAATGATGAGCTCACAGAAAAAATTTTAAATATACATAGTCACACAGACAAAAACTAGTTTATGCCATACAGTTTCCATTTATAGAAGTTCAAGAACAGCAAACACAATTCCGTGACGACAAAGGTCAGAATACTGGCTATCAATAATTAAGATGCGTATTGACTAGGAAGGGACAGTAGGGAGACTTCTGAAGTGCTGGAAACAGTCTGCATGTTGATCTGGAAAGTGGCTACATGGGTTTATAACTATGTGAAAATTTAGAATCACTTCACGTAAAATTTAAAGTAATTTCATCTTTATTTTATGCCTTAATAAAGAATTTTAAGGAAATAAAATAATATCATACCCATACCAATTCTTTAAAAAAATTTTTTGTTATATTCGTTCATTTGTTTTATTTTTTTAGTATCCACATATAAGTGATAACACAGTATTTGTCTTTCTCTATCTGACTTTTTTTAAATGGTATTTTGTATTTTGGGGTGGGAGGTAATTAGGTGTGTTTATTTATCAATGGAGTTACTGGGGATTGAACACAGGACCTCGTGCATGCCAAGCACACACTACCACTGAACTATACCCTCCCCCTCAGTTCTTTTTTAAACTCTCGCTTACCTCATCATTTTTCCCTTCCCCTTTCACTTCTAACACAAGGTCATTGCCAAGGTCAAACAAAAAGTTTCTGAGAAATGTCACAAAAACCATTCATTTGTTTAGTTAAAAGACCTGAGAAAAGACAAAGCTCATGTCATAGACTCATCTTCTCTCTTCTCTACCAGTCTACATATCTGCAGTGATGTGTTATGATAATGGATATCTTACGAGAAGAGGAAATGGGTTTACGAGGATAATAAAGAAACAGTAAAAACAGAATAACATGCCCGCTTCAGCTAAAAATAGTCATATAACCAGCACCATTGCCAAACTTTTATGGCTTTCTTTAAAAAAAAAAAAAAAAAAAAAAGGAATGAAGGAAGGGAGGAGGGAGGAAGGAATAAAGGACTTGCCATCCAAGCTGTTCAATTACTTAAATTTTTACATGCCTTTTTTCAAAGTGTGAAATGTATCACGTAAAAAGGTAACAAAAGTGAAGGATTTTTCCTTTTGAAAGCCACATTTAACATCTCAAAGTGGTAACACACATGCTACTTAGATTCTAAAAGACTAGGGTTTGAAATATTATCAAGTATCTTGTATTCAAAAATCAGCAATGTAATTAGGAGTAATACGTCTATGGTTTCTGTGCCCCGGATAGTAACCCAGCATCACAAACCCACCTCTAAATACACTGCTTAACCACAGGACAATGACACCATCTACTGCATGACCACGTTCTCTAGGGAATTTCACTCATTTGAAATCATTTACTCAATCCCAATCATAACACCTGTGCTTGAGAATATGCATCTTAAAGATCTACTGTTCATTGGAGGAGACTGTGGGAGAGCACCGTTTAGTGACCCACCAAAGTCTTCTTAGAATCACCTCAATATCATTCTTTAAAAATGCAGCCATTTTCAGAAGAAAAGTATGCAATCCGTCAGTAGCAAATCTGAAAATAATTCTCAGACTCTTATTAGAAAAACAGAGTACTGTCTCATTGTTTCAAAGCCATATTTTCTCATTCTATATTTATTTCCAGATTAAAGTCAAGTATACAATCCAGCCATCAATGTCTACTCAGTAATAATAATCTTGAGCATTTGAAAGGCTGTGACTTTACTGAGAGACTAATCAACAATCTTTCAGCTGCAAGTGACAAAATAAAAAAAAACTAACAATTCAACTTAATTTTTTAAAAAAAGGAGTAGCTAATTTATTAGACAAGGATCTAAGGGTTGGGGGATAAATACTGATTTTAGGTGTAGCTAGATTTGGTCTCCATTCCTCTACCTCATCTCTTTCTCTGCTTCTTTGCATGTTAACCTCAATTTCTTTTACAGAAAAAGCAAAGAACATGACTTCCGTAAGCTCTAATTTATACTTTCAATACAGTTCATCATCCAAAAGAAAATAGAACCCTTACTTCTCCGCCCCCCAGCCCCGGGCTGACATCAAACCTTAAGAAAAACTTGTCCTAGTTTTGGATCGCAACTGTCCCTTAACAAATCATGAAGACCTAGAGGGAGGAACACATAATCTAACTGGCTGTTCTGGTCATAAACCCACCAACCCATCCCTGACGCAGAGAAGAGAGTGCCTCATGACACAGAGCTCCCACAGGACTACATGGAGTTGAGGAAAAGGTATGCCCTGAAGGAAAATTGCTGTGCTGCTACTGAAGGAAGAAGAAATGGTGAGCAGGCCAAAACAACAGATGTCTACTATTGTCGTCACACTTAGGAGCTAATTCTTTCTATGTACTCAGTAGAGGTCTTCTGGAAAACAGAATGTGTATTTCTGATCTTCTTCATTATAGCAATGCAAAATATTACTGTGTGGGCATTCAAAAAATTTGAAAGTCATTTGAGAAATTTAAATGTAGGGGGAAAAATTACCTTCATTGTTTCATAAACTGATAATAAAAGTTATAAAAATCCCCACAGGAAAAAGTTATTCCTGTATCCATCCTGAATACATTTTGGCAATTGGCTTGACCTACCCATTTAAACATGGATATTTGGACGTGGCTGCACCAAAACGATAACCAAGAGATGGAAAAATACTGTTATTTGTTTTTGTTTTAATGAGGTGTTAAGTCAAACTGATGCCTCTAAGCCTCATCCCATCTGCCAACTTCGCTCCCTCTGATGAAGCTGGGAGTTGGGAGAAGCTGAAGGATGGCTGACAGTGTCTATTCTGTACAATATTGATGGTCAGAAACATGAGAAATGAAAAAACTGGAAGGAAATCTAAACAGTTCTATAATTACAAGCTTAGGATGTCAAAATATTTCTAAAGGAAAATATCAAGGCCACAGATCATAAAACAAAGACGGGTAGATTTGACCACAACAGTGAATATAATCATTAACAATGTTACAAGAAAATAGAAAACTAGTGAAAAAAAAATATTTGGAACATATATGGTGGACAGAGAATTAGTATTTTTTTTTAATTAAAGTATAGTCAATTTACAATGTTGTGTCATTCTGGTGTACAGCATAATGTTTCAGTCATACATATACATACATATATTTGTTTTTATATTCCTTTCATTATAGGTTACTACAAGATATTGAACATAGTTCCCTGTGCTATATAGAAGAAATTCGTTTATCTAATATATAGTAGTCAGTAGGTATTTTTAATATAATAAAAATTTTATTATATTAAAATGTTTTAAAAATCAATAAAAGGCAAGTGCAGCAATAGAAAAAATGGTCAAGAAATATGTACAATTCCAAAAGAAGTAAATGAAAAAATATAGTCCATTGACATGACTTCTGACCAGGAAGCTCCCAGTAGGCAATACTGCGGGTACGATCTGAGGGTCTCTTGGCACACAGGGCATAGTTGACAGGGGTGGGGAGGATCTAGATTACCAAGCAATATAAATGATATGTTCTCATTTTTACTTTTTAAAGTGTACATATGTGAAATGTGTTAGCAATGATCATAGCTGAGTGGTTAAGACTGTAGTTGATTTTTATTTTCTGTTTATATAACTCATTGTTTGAACTTCTATGGTTACAAATAATATGATTCTTTCTTAAGGGCTTTTTAAAAAATTTTCTTTGGAGGTGGGGGAATCTATTAATTTGTAGAATTTGATAAAATGTACCCTTGTCAAAACAATAACAGCTAAACGGCTGTGTCAGTATTTCATGCATTCCTTAAGACAATTCTGTTCACTTTTTTGCATTCATTGCTTCATTTCTGCTAGCCTGGAATTTCCTTAACTGTTCCATGACATTTGTTGTTATAACATGAAGATAGATAGATAGAAAGATAGATAGAATAAGTATGTCTTATGCATATGTCTAAAAATATATACAGGACACTAGGATAAGTAAAATTAGGCAGGTTTCGTTGCTTCAGAACTTCTCAGAATATTAAGTACACTAACAAAATATGTAATATTTCCCAAATTTATTTTGCTCCAGGTTTTTTTTTTAAGGAAGTGTGTCACTGTGTTAATGCTCCAGGGAACAGAGTTAAGCAAGTACCGTGGCCTATTCTGATCTTCCTAAACTCCTTACAACTCTATTGACAGCTGGGTCCCACTTATGGTACAAATCAATTCGCCTCCTGTAGCTACAGTTCACCTCATTTTCTGAGCAGATCCTCATTAAACCAAGGTCATCAACAACCTTTGTTGTTAAGCTAGAAATGGAACCCTTTTTGTCAGTCCTCATTTTACTACATCTATCCTCAACTTCTGGCAAGTGGGACTTCGACATCTTTGAGAGAGTCTTCTCCCTGAGCTGTTCTCCATTGTCATAGGCATTTTCATTCAGTTTCTGTTGCAGCTGTGGTTGCATTGTTAGCTTCCTTTGCCCATATTGCTTTTTAAATGTTGGTTTTCCCTGGAGATTCTGTCTCGCAAATAAGCTTTTGACTCCAAACACTCCCTGGGTGATCTCATTCTCAACTATTACTTCAACAAGCTGCTCTAATAAGTTCATGATCCATACAGCACAGTCTTCAGCCCAGATCTCTCTTTTAGGTTTAACGTTTATAAAACTGCCCTCCTTAATGCTGCTCCTTGGAAGTCTTACAGGAACATCAAAGTGAATACATCCAAAACTGAAAAGGTTTTTTTTTCCTCTCCCCATGTGACATTGTTTCCAACATCAGCAAATGATGTCGCTCATCCATCCAGCTTCCAGGAACTTCACTTACCTCTCTCTCTCACAAACCAAGCCCTGTTAATAATCAATTACTGTTGATTCACCTCCTTACTATCTCCACAAAGATCAACTTCTCCCCATCCCTGTGGTCATTATCTTAATTTTCAACACATTCATTTGCCACATAAATTACTGCAGGTCTCCCAGTTTGTACCTAGTTCAATGTTAGCACTCAATAAAAATGCTCTGAATAAATGAATAATTTCCCTTAAGTCTTGTCCTTCCCATCCACTCTCCCAACTACAACATGGTGGTTACGCCAAAAGTCAAATTGGATCATTTCATCTCACCTTGAAGGGTAAATGCTGCCCCAAAGAAAAGAAAACAATGCATCATGCACATCAGTTAATGAGGTAACCCTTGCTCATCCCTCTGGCCTCACCTGTCACTACCCCCCAACTCAAAGCATATCCTCCAGCCAGTCATTCCGAACAACGTACAGTTCCTTAACTGATACCAGAATCATGTTTCTCCTCCTTCTTTCTTCCTTCCCCAACCTCATGTGGACCTAATTCTTACTCAGCATTCAGGATCCAAAACGGATACCACCACCTTAGGAAATCTTCCAATTTGCCAGTATTGGGTTAGGTACACTTTTTATAAGACTCTATAGTTTCATATTCTTTCCCCTATTGTTATGTGCATCACACTGATGGGTTGTTTCCTGGTGACTTGAATGCAGTATCCTTAAGGCAGGATCTATGAATTATGCATCATGTCATGCTCAAGAATAGCTCAGGATCCGACACATGGGAGGCCACTCAGATTTAAGGTCCTCATCTGTATAATGGGGGACATTGTCCTACCAACTTTACAGAGTTATCAGAGGATCAAATATAGAACGGCCAAATAAAACACAGAACAGCCGGTTAGATTTGAATTTCAGGCACCCAAGGAATAATTTTTAGTATAAGTATGTCTCGTGCAATATTTGAAACATACTTACACCAAAATGTATTTGTTGTGTGTATGGAATCTAAACTGGTTGCTCTTTTTGTTGTTGTCGTTAAATCTGGCAACCTTAATCAAATAAGATTATATATAGATGAAAGCACTTTACAGACTATAAAACTTCCTACAAGAATGTAAGCAAATCTAAGCTCTGTTCTTCTCAAAATCCATTACAGCTTTAGAATGAGTAATGAGAGACGTTTCCATGTCAAGCTTCTATGATTTCCATCCATTATTGACCAATCTTACTATGTGAATTTATCTGTTCTTCCTAAATTAAATAATTAAACAATATCCTTCTTGAAAACAAAAGTACATGTCTTGGGAAAATACGTTTAGTTCCAGGCAACCAGATATGCATCTTGACCACCTGAAATAAATCATTAACAACAGAGGAAGAGTGAGAGCAAGAGAACAGAGGGAGGGAGGAAAGAAAAGGAGAGAACATTAAAACTGTGTTTGTATCAACTAATTTCAAGAAAGAAAAGTCGAGGGCTAACTTCTTTTAACACTATTTCTACATTTACTACCATAAGCTTAGAACCCACTGATCTACCCTTTTCCACACTGATTAATCTAAATAAATTAGTGAAACATAAGTTTTCTAATTACCCAGCTGATTTAAAATGTGAGCAGCATCAATATAAATCAGGAAAATCTCCAGCCTGGAGAGAGCTGAGATGCCTACTTCTTCAACAAACTCTCATGTCTCACCAGCATCTGCTTTTTCATCTTTAAAAAAGACAGCAGGTTCAGGTGATTTCTAAATTTCCACTTAGCTCTACCACTGAAATTTTATGAAATATTCACTGCTATCATCATGCTATTAGGCATTAGCACAAATAAAATGTTAAAAAATGTTTTGTGTATTAGTTTATCAAATTAAAAATTATCCAATGAAATTCATAACTCCCTTTTAAAATCTGTTATAATTATCTAAGTCTTGTCCACCCACAGACAGCAAATAATGCTAACAAATTTTAAGAGTGGCAGAATCATAATGCTTGAAATTTCAGTAAAAATTACAGGGGATCCAGAATGGCAGTGTTCAGATAGAAGAACATCACTCCTCCCCCTTCTCCTCTTCAATTCTCCAGAAGGGGAGAGAAGCGAGAGGGGAGACTAATTTGGAACTGAGCTTGAATGTCACAAGTGCTGGGACATCAGGAACAAGGACAATTACCAGAAGCACTGGACTGGAAGAGATTTAAGAAATCATCCCAGACTGACACAAATCACCCCTGGTAAATGGATTCCTTTGCAAGGAGCAAAGTTTAAGGACAGATAGATGCTCCTGTTTTGCACACACCAATACCACAGAGATGGTTCCCTGAGAAGCATGTGAGTAAAGTAAACATAATTTGTTCTGCCATCCTTCTCATGTTCCTTCTTTTGCCTTCACTCACCGAGCCCTCCCTAGCTCTCAGAAAATTTGGGCTGGGGCTAGGGAGAGGCTGGGAGAAAGCTTCTAGGGCCCCTGAGGCGAGACCTGGGAAGGAGATGGAGTTAGCCAGTAAAGGAGGAGGACATTTGAGGGAGATGTTTATTATTCGAGGGACTGTTCACCTCCCTTGCTTCTGATGCACACTGCACCCTCGCCCTTGCAGAGCATGCCCCGTCTGCCCAGCTCCCCCATGGGCTGCTCTAACAGGGACTGCCATCTCCGTAAATGGCCCTGCTCCTGGGGCCAGAGTGATTGGTCCAGGTGGGACATAATCTGAGATGCGCCAATCATCATCTTGCTTCATGATTTTCTAAATCAGAAGGAAAAGAATAGCGTCTTTAGCTCTCTGATAGCGAAGCAAGGAAAATGTCAGGCTGTTGGCAGCCACACTCAAGGCCACGTGGAAGAAGCAGAGCTGCAGAAAAAAAAGAGTGCAGCCAACACACAGACAAAAGCAGACATCACAGGCAGCTGGATAGAGCCTTCTCTACTCAAGACCAGGTTCCAAGTGTAATCCTGCCCTTCCCTGCTTTGCTTAATTTATGTGAGCTAATAACCCCTCCCTTTTTTTCCCCAGGTTTTTTCACAGTCTCTGCCAAGAATCCTGAATTATAACATTAAACACTGAGGGAACAAGATTTGCAAAGTCAAGGAACAGTGGCGTAACTGCTAAAATGTCTAATAAGGGCCCCCAGTCTCTGCCTCTCTCCAAAATGCTGGGGAAATATGTCACATTATAATAAACCAGGCAGAGTGTGCTTTTCTCTAATGATTTACGGCATCATTAATTTGGGAGAGGCCTGTATATGAGTAGAATAGAAGAGTCTTGAATTATGGCAGGAAAACTTTGATAAGTGCTGTAATGTATTTGGTATTGATTATACTTTCATGGATATTTGATCTGGAATTTATAATTTGGCTAGTCGACAGTTCAGGAGGGCGGGGCTTAACTTTCACTGTGCAGTAGACAGAATTATGAACTACACAAAGGCACCTTGGTAGGGCTGGTCTCACAGACTGCGTTCTGAAAAGAGATCCACATGCTCTCACAGGCTCAGGAGACTCTGCCTGATGAAGACATCCTCTTGGAGACTCACAATGAGTAGTAACACATAAGAATAGTATCAGTAAATAAACCTGCTTAATTTTGTGTAACAGTTAAATGAACAAACCTATTTGCACAAGGAAAGATTTGTTTTATTCTTCCCCCGCTTAATGAACTCCAAAACAGTTTGCTCTTAACATCACTTTGCATTTAATACCAGTAAGGGAAGCATACTGCATAGACATGTACTAAGATTTTAGGAAGTTTCACCCCGTCTCTTGTCATAGAGACTCAATGGAAAATTAAATTATGTATTCCAGTACCATAAAATCATAAGCAGATTTTAAAGTGGTTTAGGCAAATTTCCTTTGTATTCAAGGACATTTTTTGTCTACATGCTAATGGTATTATAACTTACTGGTAGTAAGTGATCAGTCAAAGTGGGAAATTCATCTCCAATTTTTACCAGACCCGTTAAAGCCCAAGTGGGTGGGCGGAACGCACGAGCTGCCATGGTGTCAGCTTCGGCCCTGGAAGAGGAGTAGGAAACAAAAGGACTTGTTCAGGGAAGTCGCAGTAACTCTATGTGACGAGAGAGCAAGGTGCAAAGCCAGGTAAGGCCGGTTAGGGAAGATGTGGGTTCCAGGTGTGCTAGTTAAGATGCAGACAAAGGCGTGGGTACAAAAGATGAGATAAATGCTCACTGGCCACTGCAGAAGACAGTGAGGAACATGATGGACTTTCTGGCTGGGCCACTGTGTGGTGGACTAAAAACCGAACGAGCAATTTCTCATTCCTATCAGAACCAGAAACAGGAAAGAGTCAGAGGAGAGAGAAATTCTCTCCTTCTTGCTGGCTAGCTTCATGTTCTGATGTCCTCTCACTGTCATATGATTCTAGAACACCAAGGGCATTTACAGCAGCACAAGGTGACAGAAACAAGAGTGCACAAGAAGCCTGCTCATTCACAGATAAGCACATGCACCCAAGTGTGGAGAATCATTCAGAACCATTCGAAACCAAATGAACTGTCACTACACACTGGATGATAGCTAGTAGAGATAAAAATTGTAAAGTTAGTCCTGCCTCACCTGGGCAGAATAAATACAAATTGAAATCCACTAGAAGGCACTTAAGGTGCCTCAAAATGACAAGCTTGCCTTGATGATGTGAAAGATGAAAGATGAATTTTTTTTCTGAAGTAAGAGCCAGTAGTACTAGAGCATCAGAAATAATTACAAATGGTACATAAATAGATTCAAACAACCGTATTAAATAAGGATTTTAAAAACTCATGAAGTGCCATCCTTTACTAAACTGTACATAATTCTGCAGTATTTTAATGACTTGACAGTACTATAATACAATCAGGGTATGTAGAATAAATCATTTCCATTTCTCACTATTGAAAACAACACAAAGCTTTTCAAAAATCCCACTCAACTATATTCAAGAGGAAATGCTGTATTCAACCATATCCAGAATGTAATGGAATAATTCTAGAATAAACTCTAGAGTAAAGATGTTTTCTTTATTCTTTTCTAAATAAATCTTATGAATATGTCTGGTAAATTAGTCTCTCTTCTTAAAAATTTATATTGTAGTCCTAAATTATTTCATGCTAGCCCCAAAACTGCTTGTATAATATTATGTCTCCTCTCCTCAGCATTACTTAAATTCCTAGGCATGAATGATGAAGTAAAAAAGCATTCTGCTTTGTTAATGCTTTCCCATGAATTAGGTATACATGTATGTATCTTTCGTTAAAATTTCAGTTGCTTTTAATCTGCCAATATTCACAGATTATCAGAATAATAAATTCTTTGTAAAATAACTTCACTTATTTTGCTAGTAATGCAGATTTAGGAATAATCTCTTCTTTACAAGCTCCCAATAAGATAAAACATATAATGGCACTAAAGACTAATTTGGATATTTTACTGGCTTTATATTTTGGCAATGTTTCATGCCTCATTTGCCTGAAAACTCATTAGATTAGTGCAATGCCATGTTTTAATGCAATAGGTTCAGACATTTTTCCAAGTAAGTTGAGCCCTGCTTATTTTCTGTACTTTCATGTTTGAGTTAAATTGCAAAGTTTCCCTCCTCTGTTTGCTCTGTTTTTCTTTATATACCATTTGTTGGAGGTTCTCTATTTTGAGAGAGAGGGAAAAAATGAAAAGTAAATTATCCCCTTGGGCTTGTGACATAAAGTTCGCCTATCTACAATCTGCAATCTAAATCATTCCTTATATTTTACTGAGCCTTCAATTTGTGACAAGTATATGCATTAGAAACTAGCAGATCAACGAGGAAGAAACTAGAAAACAGTGATTGGAAAGGTGCCTGGGGAGGACAGCAACGGAGATCACATCCTCGTGGCAAGTGTAACCACCAGAGCAGTGAGGCTTTGGAGACTAGTAAGGCAGGGGCTTCATCCTGCCCCAGCATGGCCCCAGGAGACCTCTGCCTTTCTTTCACAATCGTACAGGGGGCATATTTTTTAAAATTGAGACGTATTTTGACCTTCCTCCTTGTAATTCCATTACACTTGAATGCTAAAATATACTTTCTTGTGGAGAAATTACTAAACAAGCATAAATCAAAGTTGCATCTAAATGAGTCTTGTCATCTGGCCAGTGGACTCACTCTCTTGCATTGGGAGGCATCTGAAGGTTATCTTAATTATGAAAGTCTAAGTGAATGCACAGATCAGTTGTCTCTCCTGCTACCTCCCTACCAGACTCTTATCATGACATATAAAAGTCAATTGCATAAATTTTTACGTATCTGAACTACTTTCTCTTTTCCTTGTCAACTCTCCAAACCCTTCACCATCTCTCTGGTCCACCGCTGTCCCAGCTCTGGCTGGAGGTCCTGCCACTGTACTCCCAGCCCAGGGCTCTCACCTCATCCTGACCATAGTAGGAACTACGGCCTGACCCCTGTGTTACCAATAATCATATCCCCCTTCTCTTAGTCTTCTTCACACCACCTGCCTTTTCACGCAGTGTGGTTTTAGTGCCCCAGTAAGACCGCCTGTGCCCATGACAGCTCTGTCACATCTGTGTACTGATTAGTGCCCTAACAAGAGGGAATGCTCAATAAGTTCTTGTGAATTTGTGAATTTCCCACATTTTATAGACACCATTTAGACAAAAACAGAGCAAGAAGCTTTGTACTTTTCCTCCCAATTCTATCTTAAACTCAAATCTATCATCCACAAACATATTATTTTTCCACATTAGATTTTTTTCCCATGGACATTTCAACAACCTACCCAATTTCACCAAAGCTCTAAAAACTGGTATTTGACTACTTAGGAACTTTACCAGTTCCTAAGAAAAACTTAGAAAAGCCCTCTTCATTCACATGTCATGAGTGTTTTATTTCTTTCCCCATAAAGTTGTCTTCACCAAACTTGTGAAAATCTCTAGTCATTTTTATGGTATTTTGGCCATTCTTGGTTATCGATGGTCCCCCTAAAGTTATCCTACAAGTTGGAAAACTACTACAGTATGGTCAAATAAAATATCACTCCAAAGTGTATCATCAGTTGAATGCTATGATGCCCAGCTTGCTGTGGTTCAGTGCCCTGCGTTCTTTTAGAATTGATGATCAGTCAAGAACAGTCAGAAGAGGGGACACAGGGCAGGCACAAGAAAACAAAGTTTATTACACTCACAGGTCCTAGAGATGGGGAGTCACCACATGCCACACAGGGTCACAGGGAAAGCACCAGGTCACGGACAGGTGGCAGAAGACAGGAGCAAGGTGGGTGCTAAGGCCACAGCTTTCATGGGTGTTTCTGCAGGAGAGGCAAGGCAGGACAGGGCGAACAGCTTAGGTGTGTCTGGTTTGAAAGATTTCAGTGGGCTCTAAGCCACAGGTGTGGTCTCTAGTTCCTACCGCCTGGCCCTGGGATGGTTAAGGCAGAGGACTGGCACCTCTGGGGTGTACAAGCCAGATGGAGGAGGTATGGCTCTGGACTGGTCCACTGCATACCAAAGGCATGTTCAGTTGAGTCCTTTGCTATCTCTAAGGACTGGCTAGCCCTAGGAGGGGCACTCTGCCCCCAGCCAGAAAGATGTCTTTTAAGATATATCCTAAAAGAACATAATATATAGAATGTAATATACAGCACAATCAGGAGCACACTACATCACCAGCTGAGATGGGCCACAGTGCTGCCTTGTGCACAAGAAACTGGGCTCCAGATTCACGTGACCTAACTCAAATAGCAGCTTCCAACCTGTGAGGTGTTGGGCAAGTTACTTAATCTCTCTGTAAACCATCTTCATCCATAAATTGAAGCAGAACCTACTGGGTTATCTTGAGGTTGAGATGATGTACATAAAACACTCAGCCCAACACCCGTACCAAGTAGACAGTAATTTTTTTGCTTTTTAAAAATTTGTATTTTTGATATACAATGGTAAATTTTTTAAATTAATCTTTAAATAAACTAAGTACTATGAAAGGGAATGTGAATTGACCCAAAAATTTAAAGGAGGAATCGAACCAGGAAGCAGAGGCAGAAAGTAGCCTCATACCAAAGAATGATATGGGATCAAGGCTGGAGACCTTGGTCAACGTTCCTCAAAGAATTACTTCTTGTAGCAAATAATTTTAGCACCAAAAAAGTACCTTTTATTACTTAGCTCTTTACAGTTATTTTTTAAGTGTTTTTATATGCCTACCTACATGTGGTACTACGGCAGTCAAGAGTTTACCACTTCCACTTTCTGGATAAGGTAATTAAATCTCGGCGAGGCTAGCCTGCATTGTCCTTGTCACTAGTAAAGCACCATCACAAACCAGAGTTGTATGAACACTTGTCCCAGGACTCTTTCCACCACACCAATCCGATTCAGATCAATCACTTTCCAATCAGGTCATAAAGAGCTAAAACTGTCCATCAAAGGTAAAATATGATATTTATAACACCTAGCTGATATTTCAATATTTCCTTCATGGAAATAAGATTTGGATTAGAAAGTGGGCTTTGCACAGTCAGGAACATGAATAGCTTGAAGATTAAAAGTCCTTAGAGCTGTCATGGCCAATATGGTAACTACAGGCCTCAGGTGGCTCCTGAGCCCTGGAAATGTAGCTAGCACCTCATGTTGAAATGATAATATTTTGGATCTATTGAGTCCTAGAAAATATAGTATTAAAACTAATTCCTTATTTCCAATTTTCCCACTAGAAATTATTTGCATGGGGCACGTGTTGTATTTCTCTTGGGCTGGGCTCTACGGGCCATCACAATCCAAAAGCTGTGGTCCCTCTCCACACCTTTGTGGCCAGCACTCTTCACTGCTGCAGCAGCCCTCATGTTAATATGACTGATACGTAATTCTCTGAGGCCAAATAATCAGGATAGTGCCTTCGTAAGAAGTAACTGTCTGTCTGCATAAATCACTTCAGTAAAGCAGGCTGGTACCTACAATTGCTTGGTGGTTATTATAGCCCCAGGGAGGAGCATTTGCTCAGTATGTGAGAGACCAAAGCAAGTCTGTTGCTAAAATAATTTCTTTCCAGTTAACACAAGCAATATAAGAAGATGAATGTTAATTTTTTTTCAAACTCCCATCATGGAAAGTATCTGACAAAATTGAGTATTTTATAGGAAAGTCAAGTACTATTAACAAAGTTAATTTTACTCGGTATCTGCATGGCACTGTCTTCTTTCTGACTCAAGAATTGATTGCTAGGAGCGCTTTGAAGTTTTGTGGGTAGATATAATAGAAATGGATTATGACATTCCTACCTGCTTACTTAGCATTGAAATGTTCACAATGTCAAGTGAGAAATTAATAATTGCACCACTTTTACCACTGAATGTCTGTCAAAGAGAACAAAACCATGTCAAGCAGAAGCAAAGTACAAAGATGGAAGCATTTGTGACACCATCTCTTGTTCCTGCGTGAAACAGCAAATCAAAGACAAGTTCAATATGTCTCCCCAAAAGTTAATAGACACATAGTGCTAGTGTAACATGACAAACTAATTTAATATCCAGCCTGCCTCTAACTATGTATCAAGAAATAAATTCTGTCACATTAAAATGCAGCAAGATTTAAGTCAAATAAAGGTAAAAATCTCAAGTCGGAAATCAAGCTTTTATAACAGAGATTCATCTTTACTTGTATAATATCCAAACTCACACTAAGGAGAATAAGTCAAGTCAAACTTCCTACTAGTTACATTAAAGAAGGAACTCAAACTCAAAACTAATGGATCACTTCATCTTATCTATTCACAACTCAATGCTATGGCCATTTGCGGTTTGGCTAAACGGTGGATCAAGCCAGTTGCCAACTTAAAGTGTTTAACTATAAAAAATTATGTCCTTGGGGGTTTTGTGAAAATACAGACATATTTATTCATTAAAATGAGCATCCCCTATGTGATCTGATATGTGAACTCCCCAAAAGATCCCTTCAATGAAAAATATTTTACTAATGGATTCTAAAAGTTCTTCATTAATAAAAGTCATTCATAAAATCCTTATCCCTACTAGCCGTATTGGGGGTATCAAACTAAATCACTTCACCAGGGTGGTTGTATCAAGCAGGCTCTTTCCCGGTCTGGAGTAGAGAAGGGAAGGAGGTAGAAGTTAAAATCTACAGGGAGTGGTGTACCATTTCCGAGAGACTAGAAACAGGAGGCAGAGAATGCTAAAAATTAATAGCATACTTCAATATTTTCCTCAGGAAAAGAAGTAATAGTCTTGAAAAGATGCCTGGGGTCTCAGGCTCACCCTTTATGAATTATGTGAAAGACAAATGTATATTTTGCATTTATCATGCACTGTAACTCCAATAGATCATCCCCTTAAGTCTCTGATGCTAAATAATTTTTTTTAAAGAATAATAAAGAACTTAGTATTGTAAAGGAAATTCACCTGGGGAACAGTTTCAAGATGCCAAGAGTCTGAGGCCTGCTTTTATCACCAGCTGAAAAGCCAATAAGTCTTAATTGTCTCTAAACAATCTCCAGCTGTGTAACCTTCTTTCTGTGCAGGATCCTTGTAAAAGGGAGACCTATAAAATAGTTTTCTAAGTGCTGTGTTTATGCTGGGATTTAAATTTCAATTACAGGGAGAAATTATATCTCCATTTGATGCCAATGCATTTGAACGCATTATGACTATAAAAGTAAAACCTGCTTTAATCCTCTCATAAACTTAGTAATTTTATAAAACTCATATTGTTTCATACACATAAAATGTGAATGATTCAGCATTCTAAACGGTAGCCTAAGTCAGAAACACAAGACTTCATAACATTCTCAGTGTTTTCTCCTTCCATTTACTCTGTATAACAAGCAGAGTGAAATATGCCTCCCATATTTTACAAGTGAAAATAGCGGGTTATTATTCTACGATTTCGGGATCTCATGAATCTAATGTTCTACACAAAAGGCATTCAGGACTATATTTTATACTTCTTTAGGTTAGCACACCAATATTTCCCTGAGACTATCCTAATTTGCCATTTAAATCTGAACATTCTAAAAACTAAACAACACTTCTTTCACCACTTAACGCGCTCAAATTGTGATGGTAATCTAACGGCTCCTCAATTCTCCCTCTAATCAAAAATCAAAGTGGGGATCTGGAGCTCTTCATTTGGAAATAATTTGCCGCTATCCCTACTGGTCAATAAATCTTCCCTACATAGTAATGTGGAAAGACCACAGTTCCAGGGAAAATGGGAAGAACTTGCATCATGAGGTGGCTGGAGATTCTATTCTCCAAGGGGAACCAAGATTGCCCAAAAATGGATTTGACAAGTCCTGCTGTCCCACATCCGTAATTCAAATCAGTTCCTCTGTTAGAGACACACTTCCTTTCTTCAGCACTCTTCCTCCCCCAGCATGGGAAGCTGTAGGAATCTCCAAAAGTATGGGACTCCTCAATCACAACCATCTCATCTTCCTGCTCCAATGGGCAGCAGGCTTTAGATGACATTCTAGATTTGAAGAAGCTGGGTCAGGGGCCAAGAAGACAGAGAATAAAGGCAAAAGAGCTTTTGACCCAAACCTCTTTTTTTACCATACATTTTTCTAGCGATAATAAGGTTGTTGGTAAAGGATTACAGTATTTATTCATGTTCATGTTTCAGGATAGTTTTCAGAATAATATGTGTGTGGCATATCATAAAAGAGGAGATTAACAAGCCATCTAAAAATAGGATCTGTTTGACTGCCTTGCTCACTATTTCAAAGGAGAACACAAGCTCTCATTCTTAGAACTTACGGAGTTATCTTTGCCTAAAAATTGGAACCCATGAGGGAAAAGTTGCCACTCACTAACTATGTAACAAAGAAAATTCTGCACATCAGGCCAAGACATTATGCAGTAGGTGGTGTTAACATGGGAAGCTTTTATCAAGAGAAAGTAGAAACCCCATTACCTCCTAAGTCAATAACTGCAGCCTGTAATATGAAGTTCTATTTTAGTAGAGCTTTGTATATTTTTAAACAATAAGAAAAGACCATTTGCCTCCCTTTCTATAAACCAGGCCACACAATCGGTTGCCAATGCCTTTTCTTTATTAATTCTATTCCCTTAAAAACAAGAAGGCACTAATAGGCTTATAAGGTCGACTCCACGTGAATGGACTGAATTCACAAGAATGGGATTTTTTTTTAAGAGGAAAAGAACATCCCAGCACTGTAGGCAGAGATTAATATCAGAGTAAGTAGACCACAGACCATTTGACAAATATTGTTTCAAACACTGTCTCTAAAGAATGATTCCAACAAGGCAGAACAAAATCCATCTTTTTAATTTGTAGTTACACCATGTAAATCAGGTTTTTTATGGAAAGGCATCAGTCTCTCAGGAATGATCAGGGAATTGATGATTCACACATGCTCCTGACAGCACTGCTGAGTGCCAGGCAGGAACGAGACCTGTGCTCTCACACTAGACCTCCTGCTGGGGCCATGTGAGCAAGAGGAAGAGAGGAAGCAATCGCTGAAGCAAACTTTCGGCAGGCAGGACACTGATGCTACAGGCCCCGAGACACATGTGGGTCTCTGTTCTTTCCAATATTCTTGATCGGAGAAAACAGTAGAGACCTCAATAGATATTTATGGGCCAGGCCAACTTAGACAGTTCTGCAAACCCTCTAAGACCCTTAGTGGAACATCATGTGTCCTCTGGGACATGGTGTGACAGGACATTACTGTGATGTAAGAGAACCTGGTTGTGTTCTGAAGGGCACAGGGCACTCTTGTGACTCTTCATGGGCATCTCCAGAGTCTCATCCCTAAAGGAAGGGGGTGTCCTGGTCTGGACATCAGCAGAATCACTAGAACAATCAACGGAGCACACGCTGTTCAAGTGCTTCTCTGTGACAATACTGAAGGGAGGAAGGAAGAAGGGAGGGAGGAACTGAACTGCAGCTCTGCATTTCATCCAGCCTGCCTCGCCTGCCCCTGCTGCCCTGCCTTTCCCGGGTCTTAAGCCCTTCCTTTCACCCTGTGCCCCTGCTCCTGTTGCTCTGCTGGCCCCTCTAGTAGGCACCTAGGTTTGGATTCACTTCCTGGTTTTGACTTCGGCCCTGTTCATCTAGGACCTGATTTGTCACCTCTCCTGACCTCCTACTTGTGAAACCATGGGATAGAGGCACCCAAGACCTCGCCCCACTGCATCCCTGTGGGACCAACTAGAAGAGGAGACTCTTCTCCCAGTTCCCACATGGGGAAAGGACTGGGCAGCAGAGTAAGTTCGATGAGACTGAGAAAGCCAGAAGGTGTCGGTCCTGCCTTTTCTACCCAGTTGCAGGAAATGGAAGTTTAGACTGCACTACACCCAGTGCGATGCAGTCTCTGGGTCCAGGCAACAAGCCTAGAGGATTATTAGAAGCATCATCTCTCTAGCATGTGAGACTGAAAACAATTTTGCTGCCTAATGCTTGGTCTCCATATTCATCTCAGTCACAGCCTCCTCCCAACTCCCTCTGCAACTGCCTTGCTCTGTGCTCCAATTCCTGATTCCTAGCAGGTTTCCAATTGGATTAGAGTTCTGCCTTGATGCTAAATGACTCCCTGCAGCACTAACAGAATACCTAATCCTTGACAGCCCTCGCTCACCCAGCATAGGACCTAGTTCTGTCATCTGCTGGCTTGGGATCCAGCCTCAATCCAGACTGACTCTTGATGCCAAAACACAGCCACTTTGATTTCAGCATCATGGAAGCCAAAAACTCCAGGCTCAACCAGGAGTAAGAATTCTTAGATATCAACAACAGGCCTTGCCTCCCTGAACACGTGAAAGATTTACTACTTATCTGCTGACCTGAACCCTCCAACCCTCCTATAAAGTCAGTCCTCACATCCTTGGCTCTGCCCATTGTTAACTTCCTCCCCTTTCCCTCACACTACATCTCCTAGAAAAATCAACATGGATTATAACAAAACCATCAGGAGAATGTTGTTATCCAAGGTGGAAAATAGATTTCAGATTTCATACATACAGTATTTCTGACTGATGATAATAAGGTCTAGAGCTGAATATCATTTGAGTAGAGCCAAGGAACTTGAAGATGACTGTGTGACAAAGGTCTCTGCACAAATACTGAGCCCCCAGGTGACATTAGGGATGTAATGGAAAGATAATGAGTCTGATGTTCAAGTGGTCAGTGGGTAGGGAGACACAGCCTGGAGACTGGTGGATGGGGTGGGTAGAATTCTAAGATGGCCTCATGATCTCCAATCCCTGGTGTTACTGCAGTGATTGTGTTCATATCACACAGCATAAGGGATTTGCAGATGTATTTAAGTGTACTAACCAGCTGACCTTAAAATAGGAAGATTATCCTGAAGGACCAAACCTAGTCACATGAGCCCTTTAAGAACAGAGTTCTCTCCAGCCAGATGCGCAAGAGGAAGTCAGAGGGTAGAAGCACAAGGGAGACTCAGTACATGAGAAGTTCTCTATTGCTGACTTGAAGAAAGAGGGAGCCACATGGACAGGACCTAAGAGTAGCCTCCAGGAGATGAGACAAACCCCCTTCTAATAGCCGGCAAGGAAATCGGGCCTCAGTCCTACAATCACAAAGAATTGAATTCTGCGAACAATAAGAATAAGCTTGGAAGCGTGTATTTTCTGTAGAGCCTCCTGAAAAGAGCCCAGCCCATCCAACACTTTGATTCTGGCCTTGTGAGGGCCTGAGCAGACCACACAATCAAGTTTACCTAGACTATGATCTAAAAAACATGAATTAATAAATGGGTGTTATTTTAAGCACTTAGTTGGTAGTTATCTGTCATGCAGCAAAGCATGCTAACACAGTGGGTGACAGTGACAAGGACGGGGAGATGCTGATATGGGCAGTTGGTGTGAGTCAGACAGAAAAGAACATCAAGATATTTAGAAGTGCCACAGATGATTCTAATGTGACATCAACATTAAAAACCTTTGTCCTAGAGGTTGTGTGTTTTACATGCAGGTACTACAGATCTTCACACACTTAGAATCATCCATACACATTGAAAATTGAACATTAATACTAGATATTAAGATGCAGAATGTATTTTTCCTTGTCATAAATGTTTCATTGTCACCTATTTATTTTTAGGAAATAGAATTAATTGTATCAAAAGGTTAAGTCTTGGTGTATTTATACTAGCTTTAATTAATTTGATTTTAAATATGAACTGTGATAAAGTAGATAAATAAACATATAGATTCATAAAATTAATGAGCTTTTAGCACTTTATCAGTATTTCCCTCTCATCAAACAGATTTCTGTTTCATGAGATACATGTTGGTATAACAATTTCAATTTGCCATTTAATGATCTTGTTTCTATAACAAACCTAATTTAGAGAAAATATCACTTTATACATAAATGAATTGATTAAATCAATTACTTTTTTTATGCAAAATTATGATTACAAGTTGTATGCAAAGACTATGTTTTGTACTTTTTGGTGGGAATCGAGGTTTTCCTTATGATGGTGATATGAAGGAACATCTGCTGCAAAGAATAAAATTTTACACCAATTTATGTTTCTAAATGAACCAAATAAAACCATTAGCTCAATGAGTTGTAATTTATAGGACTTTTAAATCTCCACAATTAGGTAATGTCAAGGTGCCCTCAGAAATAGCTTGGCACTTCTGACTAATAAATGGTCACTAAGAATTTACTTGCAATTCACTTGTTCAGGTAATTTTTCACTAAGTTCCCTGTTTTGAGAATTCACTGCTTAATTAGAATTTTGCTATTTCCTGACTATGAGGTACAGCCCTTCTAAAAAATGTGTATTTTAATTTTCTCCTATTAGTCATAGAAGAAAAGGCACCTCATTGAATTTCATCAACATGAATACTTGAAAATACTAATTGACTGTAAGTGAGAATCTGACTAACCTACAAAGAGAAATGGGGATGTGGTCATCTTCAAAATGAAGAGAGTTTTGGAGCTGGAACAAGACGGGTGAAAGAAGACGCTGAGTAGAAAAAAAAAAAGGCCTAAAGAAAATATAACAAAATATCACCCTTTGTGCAATAAACCAAATAAAAGAAATAAAAGGTATAAAGATGAAAGGGGTTCTCTAAAACTACCATTTTCAGATGAAAAGATTGTCTTACAGAAAATCCTAAGGAATGTACAAAGCAACTCAAACTAGTAAGTTAATTTTGCCAAGTCATAAGACACAAGGTCAATATGGAAAATTCGGTGGTATTTCTATACATTGGCAGCAAACAATTGGACAGTGAAATTTCAATAACAATTCCACTTACAATAGTATCAGAAACAATCTGTGCATTGACAACAACAACAACAAAATAACTGAAAAAAATTTAAAAGATCTAAATAAATGAAGAGATATACCACGGTAGTAGATTAGAAGAATCATTACTATTAAAACATCATTTTTCCCCAAATTAATTTATAGATTCGAGGCAATCCTAATCATAATTTCAAAAGCCAATTCTAAAGTTTACTTGGAAATACAACGTTCCTCAACAGCCAAAACAATCTTGAAAAAGAAAAACATAACTGGAGGACTCAGACTAGATAACCTCAAGACTTAACAGCCACAGTAATCAAGACAGAGTGGTATTGGCATGAGGACAGACAAGTAGATCAATGTAACAGAAAAGAGAATTCGGAATAGAACACACTTACACAGTCAATCGATTTTCAACAAAGGAACCAAGGCTACTTAATGAGATAAGAAAATCTTCTCAATAAGTGATTCTGTGGGAACTAGATATTCATATGAGAGAGAGAGAAAGAAACTCTGACTTCCTCTCTGAAACCGTACACAAAAATTACTTTGAGGTGAATTATAGGTCTAAAAGCAAAAACTGAAACATTTAAGTTTCTAAAAGAAAACGTCGCAGAATATTCTTACAGTTGGGATAGGCAAAACGTGAAAAGGGAAGTCACTGCCTGGAAAACATATTTTCAATACATAGCTGACAAAGGACTTGTACCCAGAATATAAAGAGCTCCTACAACTCAGGTAAGAAGACAACCACCAAACAAAAACAAACAAACCGAAGCGGGGAAAGGGGGGGGGGGGGACCAGAAAGGAACAAAAGACTTGAATAGGCACTTCAAAAGAAAAGATATACTTGCATCCAACAAGCACATGAAAAAGTATTCAACACCTTTAGTCATCAGGAAAATGCAAAATAAAACCACCAGAGTGGCTAAAATTGAAAAGACTGACAGTATCTCATGTTGAGGAGGATGTGAATCAACTTCCTGCACATTGCTGGTGGGAGTGTAAAATGCTACAGCCACTTTGGAAAGCAATTTGGCATTTTCCTGTCAAGTTAAACACACACCTACCCTCTGACTCAGCAATGTCACTCCTAAATAATTACTCCTCTCCAAAAAAAAAAAAAAGCTGAAAACATATGTCCATAAGAAGATGTGCACAGAATCTTCACAGCAACCTAAGTGGAAACAATCCAAATGCCACACATCAACAGGGAGGATGAACAAATGCAACGAAATACTGTTTATCAATGAGAAGAAACAAATTATTGTAATAGGTACCAACCCAGATGAATTTAGAAAACACTATCCTGAGTGAAGGAAGCCAGACACAAAGGTAGGTATCCTGTGGGATTTAATTTATATGAAGTTCAAAAACAAGCAAAATTAATCTGCGGTGGTAGAAAATCAGAAAGAAGTTCAGAAAGATGGCCCCTTGACTGGTGAGGGATGATGGGAAAGTGGCTTGAGAGAAATTTTTAGATGTGTTTTGGGTGGTTGTAAAATGGGTATACCCAATTGTCCAGATTTCTCACACTGCACACTTAAGATCTATACATCTTACCATGTATAAATTGTACCTCAACACTCTGCCATGCCAACAAAAAGACTGTAAGAAAATATAGCGGACTGTCACCCTCTGTTAATGCTGGTTGGTGAATATATGGCAAAGAATTAGTCTCTTCATTTTCTTGTGTTTACAGAAACCTCTAAAATATCTTAAAGTTACACTTTTTAAAAATACATCTAAGTCTAATAAATACTTTTTTGCTCTCGGGGAACTTCCAAAATAACGCAGAGTCAAACAAGTGAATAAATGTTTGCAGTTCATAAGGAAAGCATCATTATGTCAGCAAAGACTTTATTTCTCCTGTTCCTGAGGCACCAGTGTGTCTGAGACACAAGAGGTTGGACCTGAAATGGGAGACATTCCAAAGCTCTAATGAACTTACTTTGGGATGTGACTGCAGTGACCTAGAGGACCCTTGTTTTGGGTCACCAACATTTATAGGAAGGAAATAATAATAATAATAAATATTTCTAAATTTATTCCTTTGAAAATGTGTGACATTTACATGTTTACAGTATATGTCCCCTTTCAGTAACTCAGAAGCAAATGAGCTCAACACCTAGCTGCAAAAAGAACTAGTAAAAATAGGCAGGGACCAGATGGCATCTGCTGATAATAGCGCTGTCTGAAAGCCACGTCACAAATCACACAGGTGACAGATCTGCTTTTCATTCTGCTTGTCCTGGGCTCCAAAACTGCTCTACTCTAAACTCTAAAGTCACACAATGAGTGTTTTTCACTCTAAACTATGTCAAGAACTGGATTCCAACTAATGAGGGAGAGGAACCTCTAAACACCAAAATTATGCCCGGGTGTGCTTCTGTTGGATGTATATGCCAGCCTTCATTCAAACACAGACAGAAGTGTTGGGCTGAGCTAAATGCCAACTTCACTCCTGTTCCTGGCTGAAGCTGTACCAGCAGAGAACTCAGTACTTGTGAAGTACTGTTTTGACGTCATATGAGATCACTTTTCATGAACAGTTCTTGATAGTATTCAGTTGGCTTTAGGAATGGCATTGAGGACATCACTGTGTAAAGTTCCACTGGAGACCCCTGCCCGTGGGCCCCATTGTTGGGGAAGCTCTGCTAACTCTGAACAGTGTTGTGATGACACATGAATCCTTCAGCAGACTGTAATCGCCTCTTTGCCTGGGCCATTAAAAACTCAGAATGAAATCTGCAATCCAGTTCTAGCCATTTTCCATAAACTTATTGTATGACTTATTTTTATCTATTTATTTTATCATGATATATTACTGCATTCATTTCTCTTAGCTTCCTGAAATCCTTTCAGGAGAAAATAAGATTATAAATAATTAAATTCACAAATTCATCAGTCATATGGCAATTTTTATTTATTTATATCCTTACCTACTTCCAAAAAAGGATTTTAAATGTCTCCATCAGGTATATCTAAAGATAAATTGAAACTCAGATTGTATTTACCGCAGTTTCATTTTGTTTCATTCTGTTGCATGGAGATATTGCCTAAGTACAGACCATTTGGATGAAGACTTAATGAGATAGCTAAAAGAATGAACTATGATTATTTAATGCATTGGGATAATTTAAGGTGTAAATTGGGGTTTTTTTCTTTAGGATAATTCAGGACAGGAATAAGGGACATGTTTTCTGATATCTTTATGGATGGAAAAATAGCACTGAGTACTAGACAAGCTACTTTCCAACATCTTGACAGAGTAGAGACACCCCCACCCCCTGCCTCGGCCCAGACCTTACTTATGATGCAGGGGATTACGGTAAAAAAAAAAAAAATTAAATCCCACCATCTCAGAAAAATAGGATGTTGAAATAGAAATTACAATTTTAGAAAAATAATGTTCTATGTCCTGCATGGCTTAATTTGTATACATATTGAGGCTCATAATATGAAGCAGAGTGATGGTTTTTTTTGTATACGTTCATATGCCTATCTGCATGAATTCATATGTGTACAACATTCCTCTGAGCCAATACTGGTAGGGACTATAGAAACCAGCTGGTGTTTAAAATCTGTATCTTACAAAAAAATAAAAAAGAAACTTCTTGTACAGTTTCCTGTGAAATTAAAGCTGTCATTATTTTTGTTTGTTTTTTTTATTAAAAACATCATTTCATATAATATGGTCATTTTAAAATAAATGTTAGGAATATCAGCTGGAACACTTTAAGTTTTTAGAGATATTTCTAATCAACCTCTACCACATATAATAAATAGAGGACAGATATTTTTGTTTTCAGGTGAAAAGGGTGCACCCTAAAATGGTTAAGTAACCACTGAAGTTGATATACTAGGTTTGTGATGCTGGAATGATCAGAATAGTCTACATACAGTTAGAACTTGAACATTACAATTTATTGATTAGCATATGGCCTGGTTTTACCATAATGAGCCATTTCCTCTTTGCCCTTTTTCCACTGGCACTTCCTCTTCTATAAATGTGACCCACTTTTGAATCTCATCTATGGAAAAGATAAATTCCTTATTGTGGCGATTGTATCTGACCCTTCTCTCCTGAAATCATGAGTCTGACAAATTATTCAAAGCAATTAGCAGGAACTGATCATTGTGTGTTCAGTTCTCAAGACCCAGAAGCACACAACACAGCTAGAACTACAACTGAAAGCCATCAAGGAATCCATCCTTCACCAGGTCAAGTCATGGCTTTGTGTGCTTCCTGCAGCTTGGTTTGGATCTCTGCCATATGACATTCCCATCCTAATTTATATTACAATTTGCTGTTCACATGGGCACCTCTCTCCTTGGACTACAAGCTCCTCGAGGGCAGTAATAGTCATGTCATCTCTGTGCCCTCAGTACCCTGTACAGCTTTATGGAGGACTGACCTATAAGCGTGCACTGAACTAAGACAATATGCAATATGACCCAAAGGGAGAATCTATTTACCCAAGGCCTCATTTACAGTGATTCATTTAGGTGTACAGCAAGCAGTCCAGCCAGGAATTGGCACCACGCAGGAGCTGTGAAAAGCATCCTACTACCTATTCACGTTTTCCTCTGCGCTGCCTGTCATGCGTCTTAAATGACTGCGGTGCCAAGGCACTGACGGAGTGCCCTTGCCATTAGACTGTGGCCATCTGTCACACCAGGCTGTGGATGGCAGCAGGTCCAGAGATCCAGGCAAAGAGCCAGAACCAGGAAACCAAGATACATACAAAACATGAGGGTCACGATGGTAACGGGGTTGGTCAAAAGGCATTACACAAAGTGCAAAGGACACTGACAGCAGAGGACAGAGAATGATAAAAGGCCCAACAATGAGCAAATAAGAAATCAGCAAACGTTGAAGGTCAGCCTGAAGCTGGGGTTATTATGCCCAAACGATGTTACACACACAGATACAGAGATACACTGTCAGGACTGAGAGAGGGCACTTGTCAAAGAACTGTAAATAACAGTACCATGACCAGACCTGCTAGCATACCTGGAACTGAACAATTTTTTAGTAAATTTTGTAATATCTTCCAAGAAGCATTGTGTTATTGTCTGATAAAACAATTTATTAAATGTAAACACTTCAAATAGATCACAATTTTTGCTAGCAGATTTTGGATTTTCTTCTGTTCTGTAGCACATCAGGGGCTTCAAAATAAAAGACACTTGACTTAAGGGATACCTGAGAGGGCCTGGTCCATACATTGTTTTGATCATCCTGACAAGCATCCAAGCAAACAAGATTTTAACCCTCTCCTAACTCACTAAGACCACATCTAATCACCTTACCCTGGTTTTTTAGACCCTCCACAATGTGGCTCCAACCTGTTTCCAACCTTAACTCCTGCTGTTCGCAAGGAAGAATGCTATCCCCCACCCCACCCCCAGGGCAGAAGCAAAGAAGAGGCCAGGAGTGCCGTGAGCCCTGGGTGAGTCTGAGCCTTCCCCAGCCTCTTCCTCACATTCAGCAGGAATAAAGGGGGCGGGGGTTCAACACTTGCATGTTCCTGGCAAGGCCTCACTCTCTCCTCCCCTGCCACACTCACAGTCTTGCCACCACCATCTGTCTTGAAACATTTGAAGCCAATGTCACCTTACCCTGTATCCCTGTGCACATCAGAGAAGCCGATTCAGGCTTCCAGGTCTAGAATGATGCCTAAACTTACACGATCCTCCGTCTTCATACTGCCCCCCCTTCCTGATTTTTCTCCATTATATTTGAGATTAGATACCGTTTTCTTATCATATGGCTGTCTATCTTCCTGTACTTGAACACAGCCTCTATGAGGATAGGAATTTTTGTCTATTTGGTTTTCCTGTAGTATCCTCTCTGCTGAGGACAGCGCCGGGGACACAATGGGCACGCACAAAAAATGTATCTAATGAATGAATGGAAAAAAATCGGTTTGGACAGTCAGCTCTACATCCTAGATACAAGCAAATATTACACTGTTCCCCCATTCTGTTCAAATAGTTCCTGGTGCTGTAGCTGAGGGCCCTCCCTCGCTCCTGTCTGCCTCGGCAAATCCTATCTGTCAGGACCCATCTATAATCCCTCCTCTTCTGAAAGCTTTCTCAGCCTGTTCCAGCCCGCAAGTATCTTGTCCTCCTCTGAACTGCCATGGTACTCACTGTCATTTAACCATTAATCATTGTCTTGCCTGGGCCAACTCTGCACAGTTATGTAGAACCACTGTTTATATCTTCTGCGGTTATTTAACTTCTCACTTCTAATGTGTCTTCTAAACCAGACTGTAAAGTGATAAGAGCAGGAATCTTAATTTTATTCTTCCTCATTTGCCCTGCAAAGCCTTCCAACAGAATAGGAGTTCAGCAGATTACTGTCGAATAAATGACTGAAATAATTTAGGATTGAGCCTTGAAGGAGGAACCAGTACAATTTTCAGTTATCTATTCTAAAGGATGGAAGCTTCTTCTTGTTGCTGTTAACCTTTTTTAGTTTAAGAAAAAAAAACCCAAAAAACAGAATAACACATTTGAAAGTATTTCAGAAAGTGTGTCCTAAGTCAGGAACAGTAGAATCAGAATGAAAGTAGCAGAGGACAGGCAATGACCACAGTGGACCCTGTCTACCCAATATCCCTTTAATTTCCCTCCTGGCAAACCCTGACTTTGTTCAGTGTCCATTCTCTTCTGCACAGTCATGTGCTTTAGGGGAGTTATACAAGCCTCATCACCAGGAATGAGTTCTAAATACTCTAAGCTAAATAGGAGGGCCCCACTGCCCTTTCCATCAGTTGCTTTAAGCATTTGATGTAATTTTAATCAATGAGAACCGAGGCAAAGTCTATTGAGGGACTTCTGGGCAAAGTTCCTTGCTCTTCAGAAAAAATATGAGGAAAAGACAGTTCCATCTTCTACTCTGAACATCGTTCTGTCTAGGTATAATGGTTGGTGCTGTCATAGCTATCTTGTGGCCAGGAGTGAGACCAGCTTGAGGATAAAACCAACACACAGAACAACAGGGGCGTACAAAGAGAGGAAAAGTGTACGTATTTGATGATGCTGTTTGTCAGCTGAATTAACCAACCTGAGAGCCATTCTTCTTTTGGACTTTTGTTAATGAGACCATAGATTTCTATACATATTTTTATTGAAATATAATTGACTGACAATATTAGTTTCAAGTGTATATCATAGTGATTCAATATTTTTAAACATTACAAAACAATAACCACTGTAAGTCTAGTTACTGTCTGTCACTATACAAAGTTATTATACTGTTACAATTATAATCCTTATGCCTTACATTACATCGCCATCTATTTTATAACTGGAAGTTTGCACCTCAATCCCCTTCACCTATTTCACCCTTCCCGCCACCCTTCCTCCTCTCTGGCAACCTCCTGTTTGTTCTCTGTATCTATAACTCTTTTCGTTTTGTTGTTTGCTCATTCGTTTTCTTTTTTAGGTTCTACATGTAAGTGAAATCATACAGTATTTGTCTTTCTCTGTCTAACTTATTTCACTTAACATAATACCATCTATGTCCATCCATGTTGTCACAAATGGAAAGATTTCTATATTTTAAGTTGATCTGGGGCTAGTTTTTCTGTTACTTGTGCCTCAAGCATTCTGCGTGATGCAATGATTTAAATCCTTGCTCAAAATGAACTAGAAACAAAGACCTCTAAGTAACTGTTTATAACAGCACTAATAATAATAGCCAAAACCTGGAAATAATCCAAATGTCCATCAACTGATGTATGGTTAAGAAAATTAGAGTATTTATATTAATACAATGGAGTACTATGCAGTTAATAAAAAGGAATAAACTCCTGATACATACTGCAACACAGATAAATCTCAAAAGCATTATGCTAAGTGAAAGAAGCCAGCCACAGAAGGCTACATACTTTATGATTCTATTCGATACTCTAGAAAAGGAAAAACTGCAGTGTGATGGTTAATTTTATGTATCAGCTTGACTAGGCCATGGCACCCAGTTTTTGGTCAAACATCAGTCTAGACATTGCTGGGAAGGTATTTTTTTAATTGTAGTAAAATTTACACAACATAAAATTTACCATTTTAAGCATTTTGAAGTGTACAGCTGAGTAGTATCTAGTACATTCATTCTGTTGTACAACCAACTCCAGAACTCTTTTCATCTTGAAAAACTGAAACTCTATACTCATTAAACAATAACTCCCATTCTAGCCTCTGGAAACGACACTTCTACTGTCTGTCTCTATGAATTTGACTACTCTAGGTGCCCTGCATAAGCGGAATCATACCATACTTATCTTTTTGTGACTGGCTTTTTCACTTAGCATAATACCCTCAAGATTCATCCATGCTGTAGCATGTGTCAGAATTGCCTTCCCTTTTAAGGCTGAATAATATTCCATGATGCATACATATTGTATTTTGCTTATTCATTCATCCATCAGTGGATGGATGGACTGCTTCTGCCCTTTGGCTACTGTGAATAAAGGTGCTATTTACATGGGTGGAGAAATAGCTCTTCAAGATCCTGCTTTCAGTTATTTGGGGTATATACTCAGAAGCAGAATTGCTGAATCAGGTGGTGTGAGGTATTTTTTAGATGTGCTTAATATTTAAATCAGTAGACCTTAAGTAAATCCAAGATTTGAGCTGCAACAGCAGCTCTTCTCTGGGTCTCCAGACTATAGGCTTGCCCTGCAGATTTCAGACTTGTCAGGCTCCCAATCACATAAGTCAATTAAGTATCTCTAAATAAACTGAGATAGAGATAGAGATACATCCTTTAGTTCAGTTTCCCTGGAGATCCCTAACTAATATACGTAAGGACAGGAAACAAATCAGTAGTGCCGGGGGCCAGGTTTGGGGAAAAACACACTGACTGAAAAGGGGCACAAGAAAACTTTTTGATATGAAGGGAATATTCTGTATCTGCATGGTTGAATACAGTAGCCACTAGACACATGTGGCTATAAAGCACTTGAAGTGTGACTAGTCTGAATTAAGATGTGTTGTAAAGTATAAAAGAATACCAGATTTCAAACACTGCATGAAGAAAATAATGTAAAATATGTCAACAACTTTTATATTAATTACACATTGAAGTGATATGCTTTTACATACTTAGTTAATAAAATACATTATTAAAATAAATTTATTTCACCTGTTTCTTCTTATTTTTTTAGTGTGGCTACTAGAAATTTAAAGTTACATATGTAGTTTATATTACATTTCTTTCAGACAGTGTTATTCTGTATCCTGATTGTGATATTGGTTACATGATTGTACACACTGACAAAACTCTTTGAACTATACACTAAAAAGGGTGAATTTCATTTTGTGTAAATTATAAATCAATAGACTTAATTTTAAAATATGGGCTAGGAAAAATGGAAACAATTTAATCATACAAAATATATTGTATTATAATATTCACGCTATGCTCACTCCCACTGTTGGACCTTTGTTCATGTTCTTCCCAGTCCCTAGAAATTGAACGTTATTCACCCTTTAAGAACCGGCTGAGTCAATCTCATGCATCATCCCCATCCAGCTCTTCCCCGCCACTCTGATCTGTCTTTTCTAAATTCTTGTTGCACTGAGTCATAGTCTTATTCCTTGTTCATGATATGGAATTTGAGCTTGCTGGGTCACATATGAGCCAAGAGGGGAAGAAGGACTTAGGGGCAGGGATTGTGTTCAAAGGGCGACCAGTTTAAAACCTTAGATGCAGCTGGACTGGCTTCAAAGACCAGGGTTGACAGCCAGTTGCTACAGCTCAGCATCAAAATGCTTTCTAGGTGTTTTTGTGTATGTTAGGTATGGCTTCCTAGCTGGAGCATTACCTAAAGCCAGGAACTATGTCTTATCCTTCTTGGGTAACCCCTGGGATACCACTGCCCTTGGGTATGAGGTACAAGACTATTGGGTCTGACACCAACAGCATCCCCTGCCTTAAAGAAACCTGGCTTTCCCAGGACTCCAGCCCCCTATGACCCTCTCAAGGGGTACCTATTTATTCTCTCACACTTCTTGTAAATCAGGATCTATACATGTGGTTGTTGTCTCTGTTATTCTTCTTTATTACTTCCAGAACCATACTCCCTCACTCAAGAAAAAAGCCATGTTCTTCAAAGAACATGGGTTCCTGCTGTTCCACCTTCTCCCTTTCCTCCTCCTCCTATCTGAGAATTGCACTGCACATCTCATTTGTCAACATCTGTAGGACCTGGTTCACATCATCTTCTCCACTCCAAGTCCTGCTATCACTGACCCAAGAGAAGAATCCAGCCAGCCCCAAAACCGGCTTCTGGTGGTTAAATTCAGCAGACAAACCTGTGCAATATGGATAGAGTGAACTAGCCTCCTAACCTCCTGTTCCTTAATTCCATGCTCTCTTTACCTGTAATATTCCAGTGACTCCACTGGAAGAGGAGGAAGGCTTGTGAAAGACTAGAATGTGGGGAACACAAAAAGATAGGAGGCCCTCCAGAAGCCCTCAGGGGGTTGATTTCTTCCAAGAATGTTAATGGTTCCTTTTATAATTTAAAGATTGATTATCCAATTATTACATTTTAGTGTGAGAATGTTGAACAATTATAGGCAAAGAGAACAAAAATCAAAATGACCCAGAATTTCACCAACCAGAGAAATCTCTATTAACATTTTAGTGAATATTTCTTCCCAGACTTTCCCTTTTAAACATCTAAATTTCTTTTTAATAAAATGCTAACTTAATGAATATGCTGTTTTGTAACCTGCTTTTTGCATTTGAGATAACATGAATATCTTCCCAAATTAATAAATGTTTTACATCGTAACTTTTAATTTTATATCATAACTTATTTAATTAATTCACAATTGTTGTTCATTTAGCTCATGTACAGTTTTTTGTTATTATAAACAATAAAATGAGCAACTTTGTAGCTAGATCTTTGTGCACATTCTTAACTCCTGTAGTATAAATTTTATAAGGAGGATTTCTGGGTTAAAGAATTTGAAATGTTATATATATATTAATATCTAAGTATGTTTTAAATAGAACAAAAATCTGTAAATAACTACCTCTTTTTACATTTTTAGACTATTAATTGACAAGAGTTCTCTAAGTGACATCAACAATTAAGCTTCTATCAATATTACTAAGAAAGATTTTTATTTATTCATTCTTAAAGTTGCTGGCCTTTCTCACATTCATTTAACAAACATTTACTTAGAACTTACTATGTGCTGGGCACTATGCCAGATACTAGGGATAGGAAGTAAGACACATGGAGTAATGATCACAGTATGATTCAATATACTTTTCTTGTCTCCATGGGACTACAGAGGCAGGTGACTCTAGATTGACCTAAATTGGTCAATAAAAGCTTTAAACTGTCAGGAGATGACATCAGGATGGTGTCTTTAAGGAAGTTATCAGGTGGCTCAAATAGCCCAGATGGTCCAGAAAAGGAAAAACATACCAGACAAAGAAAAAAAAATAAGTGCAAAAGGACAGACGCATAAAAGAACAGGTCATTTTGCATGACTGTAGCATACACAACTGGAGCCTTGCCTGAAACCTAACAAACACTAAAAATACTTGTTGGTAATGAGGAAATTCTATGCAAAGACTGTAATGCTGGACTACTAACATCATTAATTAATTATTGTTATTTATTTTTCATTAACCTTCTGCAGTCCTGTTAATTCTGAATAAATTCATTCAGTTCAATTTTTCTGTTTGTGCCCAGGAATTAATGTTTGGAAGAAGGTTCCTCCCCACTCTCACAATGTTTTGGATAAACCCTACACAAGGGCACAAATGGTTGAAGTCTAGACCCCACAAGCTCCAGGGGAATGGACTTTTTAAGCCCAGGAGACACCCTATCTGACCAACATCCTAGACTTATTTTTCAGATGTTAATAGTCTCCTGCAGTAAGTAGGAGGAAAAAAAGTTTGCTTTCAGTTCTACATATAATCAAAACAAACAATCCACATGGGATAATTTTTTCTTACAATACTGCTAAAAATGCATTATTATTATACCGAAGAAAGCAACTTTTTCTGTACTCCAACTACAGCTGAAAAAATTAAAGTTTTCCATTCGTATACAGCTTTAGAGTATTTGAAGCACTTTTACATACTGCTTATTTGATATTCAAAACAACCTTGGAATGTCTTGAGATTCAAAACACCCTTGGAATATTACCCCTATTTTTGCAGAGAAGGAAACCAAAGCTGAAAATATGTAGCTCACCCAAACTCACACAATTATTATGACTAAACCATGCTACTCAGAAGTCAGTTTAGCCATCCTCTAGTCTAGGAAACCTTCTGAAAAGTCTCAATCAAGACTGGACTAATTGTTCTTCCTTTGAGTTCCCATTGCCCCATTGCCTGTCCCTACCAAAGCACTTGTTTTAGCAATGCTTCTTAAACTTTAATGCGCGTGCAGATTGACTCCATGTTGGGGATGGGGCTTGAGAGTCTGCATTTCTAGTGAGCTCCAGAGCAATGCTGATGCTGCTGGCCAGACATTCGGTGCATCATTACAGCCCGGTTTTTTTTAATTCTCCTTCACCCCACTGTAAACTTCATAAGGCCATGAACTATGCATTATTAATCATAGCCTTCCCAACATTTAACTCATGATTTGACAGGCTAAAAAAAGTTTCCATAAGTACAAAACAAATAAATAAGTGAATAAATGAAATTCATGTTTTCTTGCCTAGAGTTACTTCCACTATATTATGCTGTCACTCAAAAACATGGGCCAGGACTACCTTTCCCTTTTAACTACCACATTAGTTAAGGAAAACTGCAGCTTCCTTAAGGAAACCCAATATCTCAGGGGCTAAACACACTGAATAGCTTTTTTTTCTTGCTCATGTAAGTATATATGACTGCTCCCACTTGGGGTAGGAGAGAGAAGGTAGTGAGTAACTGCTCCACGCAGTCCTTCAGAATCCACGCCAACAGAGGCTGTAACAACTGCACAATGAAGCTTTCAAGGTCACCTCCAGAAACAACATCTCACTGGCACGTGAGGCCTGAAAACAAGCCCTCAGTTCTGCCTCTGTTCCAAGAGAACCTGGGAAATGTAGCCATGAGTTGAGTAGTCACTCTAGCAACAGTATGCTAGAGAAAAGAGCAGGAGTCACAGGCGGACACAGCCCCCTCTACTCCCATACGAGTCCCCATAACTACCCACTGTGCATTAATGGTGCTCCATAGTTTCCCAAATCCCAAATCCACGATTTTCCCTTTTCCTGGATTTCCTTTGCCCAAACAAGCTCCATCTGCTCAATTCCTGCCCATCCTTCAGTGCACGTCTCAAAAAATAAATTTATGCAGTTTTTCCAGATCTCACAAACAATATGTCATCTCCCTTTCTTGAATCTCTCTAATGCTTTGTACTTCTCTAATCATCTCTAACACGTTCTACCATGCATTCCAATTATGGGCATACTTAAAAGTTCCTGAAGATTTATACCTGAATCACCTCGGTAGCCCTCTCAGGATCTAGCACACAACCTCACATAGAACAGCAAGTCCGTAAACAGTGGTATCTGTAAGTTGAACTGAAACACATATAATAAATATAAAGAGTTCATCTGGGAAAAACCTTGCTTTATATTTTCCAACAGAAGAGACAGCTGCAAAAGTGAAACTTCTGTAACTTCAAAAGTGAAAGAGAGTAGAACTGCCCAAAAGCTACAAACATAGCTAGAGCCACGGCATCAAATGAAATACTTCTGGTTCATATACTTCCACTGAGCAACACTGCATTTGATACACTTCTTTAATGGTTCAGACATATAGTTCTTAACATCACATGGAGACTCATAACCTTCAGAATACAGCATGAATCAGCTGGCTGCACTGCAAACAGAATATAAAATGCCATCTAGAATGTCCTAACTGGAAGAGTAAACTTTTAAAGTACAAACAACTCATCTGTTAGCAGCCTGGCATTTGGCTGTCTGGAAAGTAAATACATTAGAAAGATATCTTTAAAGAGATTCTATTACCTGTGTAAGTCAGCAATTTTCAATCATGTGTTTGTAGCAGATCCAGGTAAAAGGTGCTATGACCTGGCCTTCCTGCAGTGGGTACAGCAAAAGCAATCCCTAGGTCCTAACATAAAGCGTTTCTAGTCACCAGACCATGAATCTGTAATAACTGCCTTAGGCTGAGCCAGATTTGTCCTCACTTACCCACAGCCTTGGATTCACAATCTATAGACAAGCATCATTTAAAACAGAAATCTGAACACAAATACCTCCTTCATTATCTTACCTTTGTGAGTTTTTCAAAACTTTGCCTGAGTGGTCTGGCTTACTCCAGGGTGCTTCAAAGAACCCAGTGTCCAGTCTGAACAGCCCACCTGGAGAAAGCAGTTTTGGCTTTGGCTTGAAGAAGGCTGTTGCTTTTCACCTGAAGCCCAGAATCAGCAGCTTTCTGCAGTTAAAACTTTTCAGAGTGAAGGTAAGGGAATGTAGTTTAGAGGCGTCTTCCCATGAGAAGAGATCGTCTTCATTCCTGACGCTTCCCTGCCAGTTCTCAAACAGGCCCCACACAAGGAGGGCAAGGAGAGACGGAAGAAACAGGCCAAACGCTCCAGACTGGTCTATGGCGGGTTTAACAAGCAAGAGAAATTTGCAGACGAGGCTTGTCTTGGGCGCCGCAGGACGAGCAGAACTCCGCACAGGCAAGCCAGAATCTTAAAACTTTATATAGAGACCTTAACGGGGCTCAGTCACATACTTCATCCAGACGCTTTCAAAACTACGTTCCACTTTTCAAGGCTGCGTGCAGGCGAGCGGCTCCCACTATGGGACCGGTGGGTGGAACGTACACTCCAAGGACAGGTGAGGAGGTGAGAAGCCTCTGATTGCGAGTCCTGTTCTCGGGTCAACGGACAGTCACGACCTGTCGATGACCTCCTCCCATACTCTATCCCTGGTGATACGACCCCCAGCCTCCGGGACTTCGGCTCTTGGTGGAAAAGATTGTTATCTACTTTTGGAATCATTATCTTTTGTGGGGGGATGGGTAATTAGGTTTGTTTACTTATTTATTTATTTTAATGGAGGTACTGGAGATTGAACCCGGGACCTCGCGCATGCTAAGCAGGTGCTCCACCAATGAGCTATGCCCTCCCCTGGGGAATCATTATCGTCATTTGTGTTTTCTCTTGCGTGGGCCTCTATGGCTGCTGAGGTATCTGCCTCCAGTGCAGCCAAGTGGCCACCTAATGAGCCACCTCCACGCTAGGGACACCCCTTGCTCACCGCTCAGGGCGCACTGTGGAAGAGGAGGGTGAGTAAGATGGTAAGAGCTGGGTCACCGGAGGTTGGAGTGTTGGAGGAAGTCACCAGGAGGACGTGACCACCGGCTGACCTGCTAGCTGGACCCGGCGTTGGGAGGCTCCTTTGCCCCTCCCCCACAGCGGGAGCTAGTCCCTGGAGAAGCCTTGAGAGAGTAGCTGTTTCTGAGGCCCTACGGACCGTGTATGTGACTGAACCCAGTGGAGGCTTCTGTACAGACTTTTGAAAGAGTCTGGTGAGCAGGTGCAGAGACCTTATCCATCTTGCAACTGCCTGAGACAAGCATCATCTGCAAGTTTCTTGGCTTATTAAACCTGCCACGCCATCGGCAAGCCGGAATGATCTGCCTCCTTCACCTCCGCGTCCGGGGACCAGTTTCTGATTTCACCCAGGGAACCCCAGAGGCTGTGGGCCAACATTTCCACCGCCCCACACCCAAGTGAAAAACAGCGAGGTAGGGAAAAACAAGGTAAGCTTAAGCAAAGTTCCATGTTGGTAAAGGCGTAAAAACACGATCAGACTAAGAACTTCACAGCTTAAACACTGAAAAAAATCATAGCGCAATCCTTCCGCCGCCCCCAAAAGTGTAAAGGAGTATCAACAAATTTCTGAGTTTTCATGTTGATTACTTTAATCTTTATCTCTTAACAGGCAAGTACAACATATGAAACTTTGAAGAATTTTGGACACCACAATTTTATAGTTGTCCTAAGGTAGGCTCTCCTATTAAGTAGTCCCTTGTGGGAGAAAGGGACTTTGGGAAGTAACTAACACCTAATTCTGTGGCTGTCCTCTTAGAATGGAAGATGTCTGGGAGCTCTGACAGGTAATCCAACTGAGGCGGGAAGCCCCATAAAAAGACCTGGCAGGACCCCTAGGCAGGGCCGCTGCTCTCCTCCCAGCACCGTCCGGTTCCCGGACCCAGAGCCTCTGTCTCACTCTCTACCTCTAAAGCGGCTAACTTACACCTAAAATTCTATTGGTTCCCTGAGCTCATTTCTGATTGGTTATTTTCTTCACTCCTGATTGGGTATTACTCTCACTTCTGATTGGTTATTTCCTTCACTCCTGATTGGTTATTACTCTCATTTCTCATTGGTCCACTTCCCTAATTTCTGATTGGTCCATTTGTAGTACTTTATTTGCATGGACCTCACTCCTGATTGGTCTATTTTTACAAAGCTTATTCCTGGTTGGTCAACTTCTGTTGTACTTTATTTGCATATGATGTTGCAAAGTGTAAAACTGGCAGCCTATAAAAGGCCTGTGTAAACCTACAGATGGGGTCCGGAGCTTAAAGTGTTAGGCCCTCTGGGCCGGTTGGTGTAATAAACCTGAGTTCTCCATCTCTCCGAGTGCTGCTTGGTCTCTCGCTTGGATGCAGGTTGCTGTCACAACTGAGCTGTAACACTGAGCTGTAACACATTTTTCCGCAACACAACAAACTGGTTTTATCAGTTAAACTTGATTTATCAATTAAACTTAAATTATCAATTAAAAGGGCTTTGGAGGATCTTCCATGTGATCATGTTGGATATTGCAGGGGATACAAAGAAAAGTTAAGCCATGGTCCTTACTTTCGAGGGGTAAATTATTTGGAAATTTTTGTGGTTTTTGGGTGAGGACGGCTACAGGAAAAGGTTTTTAAAAGTCAAAATTAATTGTTGGACACAGAGAAATAGAAGTTCCAAAAGAAACGGGAGCACATGAGGGTTCATAGAAAGGAGAGGAAATAACTGTTTGGATGGAGTAAGAAAAGGCTTTGTAAATGGCCAGAGTTTGAGAGAAGACCTAGGACTTGAAGGGTGGCTGGTGTTTTATCTGAAGGAAACAGAGGTTGGGAAAGTTTATGTAAAATAATAGCTTAAACCAGAGTCATTGCCATCATGACTGGCCTTTACTGAGCACTTACTTTATGTTAGGAACTGTGCTAAGCCTTTACGTGTGTTAACCCCTGTAATCTTCACACAGCCAAATAGTCTGTTATTATCTCCATTTTACAAAAGAGGAAACTGAAACTCTGGTTAATTGCCCAGGACTAAAACTAGCGCAATCTGATACTAAGAATGGTTCAAGTCACTGTGAAAAATCTTGTTTGAAAAGAGCAGTTAGTGAATATCAATAAATAAAAAGAACCAAGTCTAGAAATGCAGGTCAGAATTTCCCAAGACCCCCAAATGCTGGATTAATGACTGTACGCTTAGCTGCCAGGCAAACGGGCAGCCACTGAAAGGTTTTGAACGGGTTTTGACATTACTTAAACTGATGGCATTGTGGAAACGTAATGGAATATAGGGAACCGAGAGACAGTAAGACCGAGAAGCCAGTTGCCAATTTTTCAGGTAAAACGCAAACTTAGAGTGACGTCCTTGATGATGAAATGAAGTAAGAGATACAGTAAACATTAAAAGGTCAAGTCAACAGAACTTGTCAATGAATTGATTAAGTTCTGGAAATCTTAGAGAAAATAAAAGGCAACATGACTCCCAGATTTGGAATTAGAGGCTGCAATGATGGTTTCAGAAATAGATAGAGGTAAGAAAAGATTATTGAAGGGAAGAAAATGCCTATGAAGTCCTTCTCCTCCTCCTGATGCTCTTTCTCCTTCTCCTCGTCACCATCACCATCACCACATTCTACAAGTGATGGCACTGAGTCTGGGCCAAGCAGCATTCTAAGCATTTTGCACATATCAACTAATTAAAGAGTAAAAGATCTCATGAAGTATGTACCAGTAATACCTTCATTTTATAAATAAGAAAACTAAGACACAGGTGGTTAAGTGACTTACCCAAGGTCCTATCATTAATAAGTAAGCAGTGAAGCCTGAATTACAAGGCTAGGCATTCTGACTCTAGAGTCCACCTTGAAATTTTTAAAACTGAGTGAAAAGCAGGCATGAAAATGTTGTTTTTATTGAGTGAGCTTTTTTATTGGCTCTTCTCAATAGTGCACATAGGGGAAATTAAGATAAACAATCTCATACTTGAAGGGAGGACCTGTAACCCTTACATCACAGGCTATCTTTTCTCCATCCTGCTTTCACAGGTGGCCAGGGTTTTGTCTGCTTGCACCTTGCAGAGCTCCATCAACATCCCAGAGGGAGCCTGCAGGTGTCCTGCCTCCTCTGTCCACGTAATCCTCATTCTGCCTCTTGTAAGGAAGAGGGATGTTCTCTCCTTTACAGAAAGACTGTCTGACCTTTCACACTTTCATGCTTCTGATCTAATACAGTTGGACCATGGATGGCTCTGCCTGGGTTTCCTCTTCTCTCTAACAATCAATTTGAAAATATTTACACAGTGTTTCACATGTGGTGGAGAGCCCACCTCTTGCTGCAGTGCTGGCTACAGAGGAATTGTTTTAATTTTGCTCAGTTAGAGTCATACTGGGGTGATATATTTATTTGATTTCTTTGTTTCTCTTTTCCTGGTTCCAAAACAATAGAATGGAACCATGTGGTGCCATGAGATGGGGTTGGAGGAAAGGAGGGCAGAGCCCATGGAGAGAAGGAAAAGCAAAGGGAGAGGTGGCAGGAGAGAAGCCCGGAAGGGCTGCCTGGCACCTGGTGGCCCGAGTGGCCAAGCAGCAGCTGGCCTGGGCCTTGCCTCCTAACTCCAGGGAACGTGAAATGAGCTAGCAAGACTGGGAGGACACAGAAAATATTACACATCCCTCTGACTCAGTAGAGCCATTGTACAGGTCTCCAGGCCCACAAGCCACATGTAGCTTAACACAGACTAACTAATACTTTAGGACTTTTCCCCCCAATTTACTGTGATAAATATTTTTAAACATACAGAACTAAAAGATTGATACATTGTAAGTATTCCTACTGCCTAAATTGGACAATTGTCCATATTTTTTGTTAACATTTTACCATATTTGCTTTATCTAAGTGTGCACACATACCTAAGTCTATCTTTACACATGTGTATATAATTGTTTTACTAAACCATTTGAAAGTCCGTTGCCAACATCATGGCACTTTATTCATAATCACTTCAGCTTATGTCTGTACCTCAAAAAACTGAGTATTTAATGTCCCCTAATATCTAGACAGTATTTAGATTTCCCATATTGTCCTGAAAAAATATTATCGGGATCTAATCTAAGCTCAAACTTTGCATTTAGGTGTTATCTCACTTTATTTTTTTTAAGTTTTCTTTTTATTATATTTAACATACAACAAATCGTAAGTGTCAAACTCAATTTTCACAAAATAAACATATGTGTAACTACCACTCAGATCAAGAAGTAAAATATTACCAGCAACTCAGAATCCTGTCCTGTGCTCCCTCCCCATCAGTAAGTCTCCCCAAAGGTAATCATTACTTTGACATCAATTGCCATTTTTGCCTGTTCTTGAACTTTACAAAAATGGACTCCTATAGTTCATGTTTTATTTTGTCTGGATTCTTCCAATCAAATTATGCTTATGAAATTCATCAATATTGTTGTATGTAACAGTACTTCCTGTATTTTCATTGCTATATACTACTAGGTTTTACTAATATTCTACAATTTATTTGTCCACTGTTGATTGGCCATTTGGATATCCTCTTTTTTAAAACTATGTTAAGTCTATGCACATTTTAAATTGGATTACCCATAATTTTCTTACTATTAAGTTGCTTTTATACTGAGGATATGAGCTCTTTGTTAAATATATGTTTTGTAAATATACTCTCATAATGACTTGCCTGTTCATTCTCCTAACTGTGTGTTTTCTGAGGAGCTGTTTATTTTAGTGAATTCCTATCTTTCCCTCTATGGCTAGTGCTTTTTTGTGAACTCTCTACCAACTCTGTGAATCTAATCTCCTTTGTTATCTTCTGGGAGCTTTATTGTTTTATTTTTTACATTTAGACATGCAATCCATCTGGATTTGATTTTTGTGTGTGATATGGGGTAAGCATCATTTTCACATAGAAATACAATGGAACTATTCCATTTAATAAAACAACCATTCTTTTCTCTCTTCACTGCTATGTGAACATTGTCATATATCACATAACCATATATTGGTAGGTCTATTTCTGGACCCTCTACTATTTGATCTATTTGTTTATCCTACAGACAATACAGCATTGTCTTAACTGCTATAACTTCGTGGTAAATATTAAAATTTGGTAGTGTAACTCTCCCAGCGTTGCTCTGCGGTATTACCTTGACTATTCTTGTATCTCTGCATTTCCATACCTAATTAAGAATCAGCTTGTTAATTTTTAGGAAAAATATTTTCCTGGGATTTTGATTGGGGTTTCATTGAATCTGTAGGTCAATTATGGAGAATTGGCATCTTTCCAATATTAAATCTTCTAATCCACCACCATGGAATAACTTTTCATTTATGTAAGTCTGCCCTCATTTCTTTCAATGTTTTTGTATATTTCTGTATAAATTCCTTATAAATCTCTTTAAATTGAGTGACCTTGTGTGGGAGTGTTCCCTGTGTAGACTGGGCAGCTTTGGCAGGCCAGCTGGAGCTGGAATGGGTGCAAACTGGGGGCAGTCCCGGGGATCTCTGTGCTGGAGGCCATCTTGGTGTGGTGGCTGGGGCTGGAGTGAGCACAGGCCAAGACTGGTCCCTGGAGAGTGTTGCTCCTGAGACCGTGCACATCTTTTGTTAGATTTAATTCTAGGTGTTTTATGTTTTCTGGTGCTGATACAAATAAAAAAGTATGTTTTATTATTTTATGTCATATCGCTTCCTGTTCATATAAAGAGATATAATTGAGTTTGTATATTCAGCTTGTATATAGAGACCTAATGTTACTTTTTCATGTAAATAGTTTTTATAGATTCTTTTGTATCTTCTATAATTTTTGAATTTCTATGACCTCTGAAAACAAAGACAGTTCTAGTTCATCCTTTCTAACCTTAATACCTTTTTCTTTCTTTATTGCTCTGGCTATAAATCTCTAGTACAGTGTTGAATACAAGAGGCAATACCGCAATCCTTGCAGTATTTCAATCGCAAGGGAATTTTCAATATTTTACCATAAAGTAGGATATACACTATATGTTTTTTGTAGATATTATTTATCAGATTTAAGAGGTTCCCCCAATCATAGTTTACTAAGAGTTGGTTTTCATTATTCTACTAATGTGATTTATTGCATTGATTGTTTTAATGTGAAACTACATTGCATTCCTGGATTAAACCTTTTATTATAATGTGTTATCCTTTGTATTTAGATTACTGGTTCAAATTGCTAATATTTGGAGTAGAATTCTTTTGTATCTATATTCTTAAGAGAGATTGACCTCTATTTTGGTAATACCTTTGTTACATTTTGGTATCAGAGTTATTCTGGCTTCATAAGATAAGTTGGAAACTGTCCCTTCTCATTCTCTTCTCTGAAAGAGCGTCTTAGATTGATGTTATTTCTTCTTTTAATGTTTCAACAACTTCATTGATGAAGCCTCTAGACCTGGAGGTTCTTCATTGGGAAGATCTTTATTTACAAACAGACGTAGAGCTATTCCTATTTTCAGATCCCTTTGTGTAATTTTTGGTAAATTGTGGATTTTACTGGATTTCTCTATTTCACCTATAATATCAAATATACTATATTATTTTAGTATCTTCTAACTATATTTTATATAGGGAATTAGTTATCTCCTCTCTTCCATGCTTACTCTTCCTGGTAATTTGTACTCTCTTTTTATTCCTTAATCAATCTTACTTGGGGTTTATCAATTTTACTAATCATTCAAGGAACCAAATTTTGGCTTTAATGATTTTCTCTATTTTATTATTTTCTAGACTGATCTTTATTATTTTAATTTTTCTGCTTTCTTTGGGTTTAATTTCTTTTTGTCTTCTGACTTTTGTGATGGATGCTTAGATCATTGATTTTTCCATTTTCCTCCTTTTATAATAAAGCACTTATGGGTATAAATTTGCCTCTTAGCACAGGTTTCGTTGTATCCCACAAGTTTTAGTGTGTCGTATTTTCAGTATCATTCAATTTAAAATATTTTTAATTGCCATTGTTATTTCCTCTTTGATTCATAGGTTGTTTCCAAACATTTGAGGATTTTTAGTTACCTTTTTATTATTGACTTCAAGCTTAATTACAATGTGATCATACGCCATAGTCTCAATGATTTTAGTTTATTAAAATGTGTTGAGGTCACTTTATGACACATCATATGATCAGTTTTGATAAATCTTCCATATATACTTAAAAATAATATGTATGGCTATATTGCTGAGGGCAGTGTTCCATGCATACTGATAAGGAGTGTCAGGGGAAAAAATGTGATAATGGAAGCAGAGGTTGGGTGATATAACTGCTGGAATGAGGCCATAAGCCAAAGAATGCAGGTAGCCTCTAGAAGCTGGAAAAGGCAAGGAACAGATTCTCCCCTAGAACCTTCAGAAGGACCAAAGCCCAGCTGACACCTTGGTTTTAGCTCCATAAGATTTTTACCTTCGATACTATAAGATAATAAATTTGTGCTTTAGGCCATTTTTTTTTTTTTGGTAATTTGCTATAGCAGCAGCAGCAAACTATTACACTTAATATGTCTTTTTTGCATTCTTTTACTTTCAGGCTTTGTGAATCCTTGTATCTAAGTTATGTCTTTTATAAATAACAGAATTGTTATTTTTTAGTGCATTTGACAGTCTTTTAATCAGAGTATTTAGATCCCTTTCATTTACTATAGCTACTGATATACTTAAGTTTACAACTATCATATAACCATTTGTTTTCCATTTATTCCATCTGTTTTTCTTTCCTTTCTTTTATTTTTACTTTTCTTTGGATTTATCCAGTTTTATCATTTCATTTTTGTCCTCTGTTAGCTTTTTACGTATATTTCCTTTTATCCCTAGAGATTATAACATGCATTTTGTGTTAAAAAAAACTAATATAAATTAGTACTATTTTCACTTCCTAGACCATTCTGCTGATTTTTAAGTTTTCCAGCTTCTCTAGTCCTTGTCATCAGGAGCGCTCATCTGCCACCAGCTGCTTTTTCATAACCAGTCTTAGGACTGCTTTTCCACAACTTTTTCTGCTATGATGGCGTTGCCACTGGCCCTGTTTCAGCTAGTGCATAAAGTCCACCTGGTTCCTGTCTCTCCTTTTCCTCCAATTAACTGTTGCTCCCGAATAGGAGGAGGCAGCAGCAGAAATGCTGCTGTAAAAGAGATTTAAGGACTAGATTTTATTTTCCACACACTAGCTTTGTTATACTTCCCTGAGCTTCAGGTACTCTGTCTTCTGTCTTCTACGTTGTAATGAGAATGCATTTTAATCACATAAAAAATTAAGGAGTCTGAATCCCTTGAGGACTCATCCATCTCATTTTCTCTCTCAAGAGCAAAAGCATTTCACCACACTGAGTAAAATGGGGACAATAATCATAAGTATATTTACAGTTAACCCTGAGTATCTAATGATCTCCAACCAGCTCCTGACTTCTTAAATGTAAGGAGAAAAGTTAGGAGAGATCTCATCTTTCTTAAGTTTTAGATCATGGGCTGCCTTCTGTTTGTGGGATACCCAGCAAATAAGGACATGAATTGCAGTGGCCCAGAGTGAGTCAAAGACCGTCCATTGTTAATTTTAAATTATACCATCTTGGGCTGTCAGTTAGACGCTCTAAACATCTGATTATTCTTCTGTTAAGTGGTCGAAGTAATAGTACTTCTCTTTTTGTTGTGAAGGGTAAATAAGATAAAGCAGGTGAAACACTTAATACAGTGCCTGGCACATTAAATATACTTAATAAATCCTGGCAGTATTTATTTTAATCCTAACCCACTAACACTCTAGCAGCAACCCTTACAGGAGCCCTGGGAGACCTATAGGGACACTAAGTTAGCAGATGGGAGGGTAACCAGTAAACTTTACTGCCTTGACACTTTTGCCCTGACGGTGGCTAAGAGATCACAAGGTTAATCTGTAAAATTTTCTTGATCTGTCCACCTAGGATCTAAAAATCAGACGGTGGGTAGGAAGAAAATATGTCTACTGCTTTAGGATAAAGAAACATTATATTTGTAAATACATGTGTAAGCCACCTTCTGGGGGGATCTCCATAGGTACTTCCCTCCATTTCTGTTATTGTCTATACTCACTTACAAATACTTATGAATCCTCTATTCTGGTCACCGAGCAAGGCTCCAGGTACACCAATGAAAAGCCTGTGCCAAGTGCCAGTGTTCTGTATATTTATGTCATTTAGTCCTCACCAACATCTCGGAAGCACATACTACTGTTACCCTAATTTCACAGGTTAGGATACTCAGACACAAAGAGGTTCAGTAATGTCTTGAAGTCACATAGATCAATATTAATGACTTAGTCCTAGTTCTCATGGTGCACATAGCCTACAAAATAGAAGGTTTTTTAGTAGAACATTTTAAAACTCTACTAAATGTAATATCGTTCAAAAGCTGGCAAGCATCCAGGCAATCAGAAAGTAACTTGATACTCAGTTTTCATTTAAATATTTGGAGTTATGTATCCACGTCCTGTTTCTGTGTCTTTGGCATTCCTGGCATCTCTTTATTTGTCTACATAAAAGATATAATCAGCTCTTTGTTCAAGTGATTTTAATGGCCTTTTAGTGGATTAAGCTGAAATTCTTTTGAAATGCAATTAGAAATACTAATATAATTCTGTTCTAAGAGGAAAAAAAAACCATGAAGTGTGTTAATTACAAGTATAAGTAGGTTAACTGACAATTTTCTAAGAAGTGGGGTTAAAAAAGCTGGGATATTGTGTGTTCAGTTAGCAAAACACTAGCTTAACTGAAGTTTGTTAAGAATGACTAAAATATAAAACATAAAGTGTGAGAGAATATTTAACTGATATAAAAACTTAAAATTAAGGGTGATCCTTAGGATTCAGAATGTTGCTAATTAATTTGCATTCTTGTTAAGAATATTACTATACTAAACATGTGTGTGGCATCATATCCTCGTCGTGAATTTGATCATTATTGTTATAATGGATGGGTCCAAGGAGACTACATCTGTCTTTAGACTGTAAAACACCAGTGCTACGTTTTTAAGATGTAATATAAATATTGCTTTAAAGGAGGCCATTCTCAAGAAACCACAGTCCCACATGAAGGAAGTGTTGTTAGGAGGTTAGAGCTGTGTAATAAAGCTTCCCGGAGTTAAAAAAGATCTTAGCATTTCCTCAGGATTTGGAGGTAGAAGGAGAGAACTTAAATCAATAAATATTAGTAAACAATCATCTGAGCACCTACTCTGTGTAGGTAACTATGCTTGGGGTTTAGTACATAACATTTTTAAAACATTTCATAAAATTAAAAAAAAATTTTATCATGCTCTGTGCTTTTTCTCACCCCTACCATCACCTATACACACACACACACACACACACACACACACACACACACACACACACACACACACACACACATGCACTTACTATAAAGAAAAGGATTTATTTTTTCATATCTTTAGTACCTGGAAGAGTGCTCATGGTCTGTGGTCAGTACCTGAATGGTAGATGAATATATGAAACAAAAAGATGTAAGACACAGCCTTTGCACTTACAAGGAGGCAGCGTGGGTGAGAAGGGAGCGCTCAATGGGAAGGCAGAGACTGGTTCTCCCCTGTGCTTGGCCGGGACTTACCTGTCAGCCTCAAGCAGAGGACCGCACATTCCTTGTGTGTACAGCAGTGGGACTGTCTCCAAGATCTCCTTCTTCCTTTACAGTTCTGTCTGTGTCAGTCTTCAGACATGTGAGGAGTGTTCACCTCAGAAGAAAAACGAGAGTATCTGCTCAGGATTGTCCTGGGAGGCAGATCTCTAGGGAAATGGATTCGGGCACTGTGTCAGCTTCCTGCGCCTGCCCTAACAAGTTCACACAAACTCGATGGCTTACAACAACGGAAATGTAGCCTCTCCCAGGTCTGGAGGCCAAAAGTCTGAAATCAAGGTTTCCGCAGAACCACACTTCCTTCAGTGGCCCAAAGGGAGATTTCATTCCCTGCCTCTTCCAGCTTCTGGGAGCTCTCAACATTCCTTGACCTGTGCCTCTGTCTTCATCTCACCTTCTCGTCTGTGTGCATGTGTCTCCTATATGTTGAATTTAGCCCCCCCCCCCCCGATATTCCAGGATGATCTCCTTATCTTAAGATCCTTAACTTAATCACTTCTGCAAAGACCCTTTTCCCAAAAGAGTTAACATCCAAAGGTTCCAGGGACAAGGATGTGGACATGGGGGGTGGGGAGCACCATTCAGCCCACTACGGGCTGAGAGTAAGGAAACTGTACACCAGGTTCACTTTCCATGTTGTGGGCAGAGGGTCCAAATTCTCAGGCCCTAAAGTGTGATGCAACGAAATGTACCTTCCTTTGTTTTTCTATAGCTTTACTATATCTCTGTCCTGAATTCCCCATTCCTCTGAGCAGTGGAGTCCAAATTTCAGTCAGTGCAGAGCCTCTGTCGTTGGGGTGTTATCTGTCCATGTGAGCATCAGGTGAGATGTCCTCAGTCCCCTGTGGTCTTTGGTCAGCAGTCTGCACAGGTCACTGTCACATAGTTTCCAACAGTATCGTCATTCTCCTTCTCTTCAGGCCTGGGGCTCTCCTTGCTGCTTCAGGACCCTGCAGGGTACGTGGGACTTCACTCTGTCTCAGGCCCCTTCTGCCTAGTCTGGCGTGGAGTTACAGAAATAACTAGGAAAGTCTTCTCAGTATATACGCTTACAATGAAGTTTCTCTACCTGGATATCAGTGGGACATACTGCCTTACAGTCACTGGAAGTGAGTTTGACAGTCATTTCACAGAATATTGCAAAGAGATTCTAATGAAAAAGAACAAAGAAATTTACCAAAACTCATAGAGCTTTTCCACTTAACAGCATTTTAGAAATAGTTGTCATGTCTTTTAATTGTATAAGTGAAAAAAACTGAGGCCACAAAGGGTTTTAAGCTACTTTCACCAAGTTGTGCTGCAAAATAGACATATTTATGGGTTCCCACTTCTGGGTTCAGGACTCTCCTCCCCCTGCACCGTCCCCCTCACCCACTGTGCCCTCAGGAATAAGGATGAATCTTCAGTAAAGGCTTGGGCAGCTCCTACACTTGGCAGGGTGTGGAACCTCCCTCTGGCCCATGGCCAGATCAAGCCCACCCTACTTTCATTGGTCATAGAGAAAATTTCTTGAAATTAAGCATCAACTGGACATCTCCTAATTCCCCTAAAGAAAGTTCAGCAAATCCAGTTGTAGCCACGTCTCAAAGAGTACACGGCAGTCTCGACACCCCACCCAGCACCCTCCTCTTCTGACTGGTGTGCCCTGAGTCCCTCTCTCAGAGCAAGAGGCCTCCCTCTGAGGCACTAGGCCAGGTGCTGGGGCGACTTGCCTCGGAAGTGGATGAGACAAAACAGCGAGGGAGGAAGGACCAAGGAGAGGCGATGGCACCTCAGGGCCAAGGGCTTTAGAAGTGTGTCCTAAACAGCAGTCTAACTGCAGGGGTGCAACAGCTTGGGGCTGGGGTGTGGCTGCAGAAAGTGGAATAGGCTGAAGAAAATGCTGGTTTTCCCTGTCCCTGTTTTTCTCCCCACAGCCCACCTGACCTGTCTTCCTAGCCTGCCTCCATCTTTCCATGCCTCATCCCAGATGGAAAACCATCTCTTTTTCTTCTCTTGTCTTTCCCTTTTTCCTCTCTCTTATTCCTTTCAGTGTTCCTCAAAAAGCCACAATATGCGTTTTATTCAGTTTTTATTTGTTAGATCAAATAGCGCATCTTATTTTCTTTTTCTAAGGAGGAATGAAGCAATTTTAAAATTTTATTTTTTTCTTTCTTCCCTTAAAGAAAAAGTTTATTTTAAATTTTTCTTTATATTCCATTGCCCAAGATTATTTTTGCCCTATATGTCAAAGACTTTCAAAGATAAATAGATTCCACATGAGATCTTTAGGAGTCCTGTTTTCTAAAGTTCTGCCCCCAAGAAGAGTTGGTTTCTTTCTCCCTTGAATTTAGAGGAAAATTATACAATTTGAGTCTGCAGAGAAAGGTTAATATCAGCATGGCTTGGGGCAGCTGGGAGCTCTGTATGCCAGGTGAAGAGATGCACCCTGACCCGCTCTTACACGTCACACTGGCCCGAGAAGGGGAACACAGCACATGAAGTGCAGTCTTAGGAGGTAAAGGATTTGCCCAGACTGAGACAACTGCCTCTTTCTTTGGTCTCCTCAATGCCTGAGCGGAAGGATTCAGGGCTCCCAAGGGAGACCTGCACATTGGGGTTGAGAGCAACAGCCTTATATATGTATTTCCTAGATTCTTTATTTTGTACATGTATTTCCTAAAGAAAAGGCAAGATTAGGGTGCTCAGGATCTGGGTTTCCAGACAAACACTATAACCGCATCCAAACTAATGTCTCTTGATGATAATAATAGCTCCCTTCATTAAGCACTGCACTATTGCTTGTGCAAACGTATGTGGTCCAGTTCACTCATTAACCCTCTTGACTACCATAAACATATATACAGGTAAATATCATTGTTTCTACTCTAGATGTAAAGAAAATGAGACTTGGGGAGGGCAAACAATTGACCCAAATTAACAAATGGATAATGTTAGAGATGAGATTTTAACATCAAATCCCATGTTCTTTCTACCACACTCTATTTCTCCTTTAAAATAATTGATATTCGGGGGAGGGTATAGCTCAGTGGTAGAGTGCATGCCTAGCAGGCACAAGGTCCTGGGCTCAATCCCCAGTACCTCCATTTAAATAAATAAATAAATAAATAAACCCTAATTACCTCCCCCCACCAAAATTCAAACGAAATAATAAAATAATTGATGTTTTGTGTCCTTTTCAGATCTAAAATTAAAGGACTTTGTGACTTCTATAAAAGCACTATTTTCACAAATTTCAAACAATACTCCATTCTTTGTCATATTTCTTTATTAAAGTTGGTTTTAATCTCTCAATCTATGCTCTTTCCAAGGACACTTTCTCAGCTCATGCTTGAGAACCTCACTTTCCACTGTGGTTACTTGTTTAGACAGCAAGTGCTTCCCCCAGCTAAACCAGTCGCCATAGTATTATTCACTCAACTATGCTGGGCTGAGCACAGCGCACCACCCACTGTAGACACTAGTAACTTGTGAAGAAGTGAGTTTGATGTGGGGAGTTCAGGAAGCATGAGGAGTAACCAGCACAGATAAAATAAAGGGAAGACTTGGTCTGTACTGAGGAAGAGCTTTTCCAGGTAGGATGTGGTCAGATTAGGAAGGGCAGCGAAAGCCGTGCAGGTAGTAGTTTAAGCTTAATGTTTCAGGCCAGTGAAAGCCAATAAAGGTCTTTGATTTGAGGTGTGGCAGTAATAAAAGCAATGTCTCAGAAAGAGTCACCTCACAGTGTGATGCTCCAGGAACTACAGCTAGAAAGAGGATGAACCAGATGCGCCAGCCCATGACTGATACAGAATCCAAGTGTGACCTGACGGGGGCTCAGGCCGGGACAGTAGATGTCTCAGCACTGGACTAAGCTACACTTCTTACGCTTCCTTAAGACAATTATCTGCGTAAGTTACTCAGAGAGCTTAAGTCATGATGTAGTTGCTGATGCATTTAATAATGAAAAAACAAACAAACAAACTCTGATAGATTACACTAATATTCCCTTCTCAAGGCCCTGCAGTCCTTTTTCATGCAATGAAGTCATTAGCTGCTTGACACTCTTCCTAATATTTATCTTTAGGAAAAGCTAATGGTTGGGAGAAAACTCGAGTTTTAATTACAAGCTGATGAACAGGTACAGCTGTGAGGGCGTAGCTGGCATCAAAAGGCCTGGATTTTGATCCCAGTCTTAACAGTTGGAAGCTGTGTGGCTTTAGGCGAGTTATTTCACCATCCCGAACTTTCAGTTTCCTCAGCTGTAAAATGAAGATTATAATACCTATCTACAGGATTATGATCAAATTTAAATGAAAAAACGTACATGAAAGTACCTCGTACATGTGAGTGTAGAATTTAATTTTGGTGAGCGATTATACGTAAGTCAAAACTAAAGCTCTCACTCCTTCAAAATGAAACTTCATTAAAAATCTCTGCAGTTATTTATTTCCTGCAAGTATTGGGGTGCACCCGACAGCAGAAAATGAGAGGGAAGTGGTCTCAGGCAAGCAGATGGTGTCAGAAATACTGCCAATCAGGAACAGAACCCCAGGCAGGTCTGAAAAACAATAGCCATGATACATTCATGGAAGGAAATACATCAAGACTTGGAGGGATGTGCTGGGTGTCAGGAAAGTCAGGCATCAGGTGATGGAATCATAGACAGACATGGCACTGGAGTCCAGGTTCAGGAGGACTTGCAAGGGTGAAGCCAGACCCCAATTTCATAGAAACTTAGAGACAGAGAAGCCAAGGCAGGATCACGAGCACAGGGACAAAATAAGAGAGATGTATGTGATATAACAAGAAATATTTAGTTTTCATCCTCGTTAGCATTTCCTGAGCAGTAAGAGCAATGGGAACATCTTCTCTTATAATATTTTCTCTTGTCCTCATTTCCTGAAATTGTTTCAAAGCCATAAAGGGTCTCCTGTTGTTCGTAACAAGCACCTTTTTACCACAACTGGGTTGACGTGACCTTTGGAAAGCACCCAAGGATGGGGGCTGGTTGTCAATGGAGCCAAGCTTGTAATTAGAGGGTTGGAACTTTCAGTCCCCTTTACCCCTACACTGACCACTAGGGAGGTGTCAGAGGCTGGAGATTGAGTTCAGTCACCAATGGCCCATGATTTAATCAATTATGCCTATATGATGAAGCCTTCATACAAACTCAGAAGGCAGGGTTCAGAGAGCTTCAGGGTTAGTGAACACATGGAGATTTAAGGAGAATGATGCTCTCGGAGAAGGCATGAAATCTCCGTGTCCTTTCCCCATACATTGCCCAGTGCATCTCTCCCATCTGGCTGTTCCTGAGTTACAACCTTTTATAATCAACAGGTAATCCAGTAAGTAAAATGTTTCTCTGAGTTCTGTGAGCTGCTCTAGCAAGTTAATCAAACCCCAGGAAGATGTTGGAATTTTCAGTTGACAGTCGGTTGGTCAGAAGCACAGGTGACCTGGGCTTGCAAAGTGGTGTCTTAAGTGAGGGGAGGGGCTCAGTCTTACTGGACTGAGCCCTTAACCTGTGGAATCTGATGCTGTCTCCAGGTAGAGAGTGTCAGAATTGAGTTAAATTGTAGGACACCCAGCTCTTGGGGAGCATTGCTTGGTGGGTGTGGGGGAAATCCTTCCCACCCCACATTGGAAGTTTGTCTCATACCATTTTAGGCATGTTACCAGAGACAGGTTACAAGAAAAGAATTCAGCATAAGGAATAAGGCAACAATTTTGTTACAGAACCAGGATTTAAGAGGTGAGTCAGGCAGCCATGAAGCTAATACAGTGCTGAGCTGCCTGAGCTACTGGACTCAGGGTCTAGAAATTCCCCCTCTGCTGGTGAGGTTGATAGGTGTTTAAACTTAAGTGCAGGAGGTTATATTTATACCTATTAAATCTCATCTTGTTTCTTTTGGCCCATTAGTCCAGCTTGTCAGTATCTGTTTGAATCTTGACTATCATCCAAGTAATTAGTTGTTCCTCCCAGCTTCATGTCATCTTCAGATCTGATGAGTGTGCTTTGCAGCTGGCTTATTAAAAGTTCAATAGGACCCTGTAGCACATCCCTAAAAACTTCCTCTAGGAGATAGCCAGCTTCAAAGCCACTTAAGACACTCTCAGCGAGCCCTCATTTCTTCACCTTCCTACAAGAGCATTCACAGAGGCACGGTCAGATGTCATGCCAAAAACCGAAACACTGAAAGTCACAGTTCTGCCCTCGCTCTTCTACTCTCCACTCCCCTCTCACACACTGAAACTACCTCTGCACACGTGCTCACCTCCTCCTCCCACCGCCTCCCACCTCAAAGCTACAGTACCTCCTTCTGCCAAGGTCCATTCCTGTGCCATGAATCCCAGCACCTCCAATTCTCCTCTAGGGCTTTCAATTCGTCCTTTTTCTTCTCTTTGCTTTCCACCTCCTACTATACATCAGCTTCTTGCATCAGAATCTCCTGGAAGACTTATTAGACCACAGATTGCTGGGTCTCCAGAATTTACATTTGCGACAAGTTCCAGTGGTTCTAACATGTGGTCCTCGGCCAGCAGCATCAGCACCACCTGGGAGCTGGTCAGACATGTGCATTCTGAGGCTCCACCACAGACCTCCTGAATAAGAAATCTGGGGGCTGGGGCTCACAGCATCTCTTTACCAGCCCTCCCTCCAAGTGATTCTCATAAACTCCAAAGTTTAGGAACCACTGGTTAGCATACTGAGGGAAAAAAGGGCTTTACAGCCTGGGAAATTTGTTTGGATCTCGGCTGTGTCCCTTCCTATGTACTGAGATGACATGACTTACCATCCCTAAGCCTCAATATTTCAGTCTGTCAACTGGGAATGATAATACCTACCCCTGTGGGTGTTAATGAAGATTGAATGAGATAATGTAGATAAACCACTCAGCACAATGCCTAAATATTCAATAAATGGAAGCTATTTTTGCTTAATCTGTCAGAAAATGCCTAAATCTCTATCATCATAAAAATGTCCCTCCCTCTACCCTATGTCCCACTCTGACCTTTATAACCAAGCCCATAAAAACCTGCTTTCCCTGTCTCCACTTTCTCATGTCTCATCACCCTTTACCACTTTTTACTGGCCCTCTCCCCTCTCACCTACCTTTCTTCTCATCCCAGACCATAGCTTTACCTACCACCTAGATACATTACCCAGGCAAGAGCTCTCTAGAGCTTCAGACATCTCCAAATGACAGCTCGATACCCCAACTTGGAAGAACTATGGCACCTCAAAATCACCAGACCCTGAGGTGTAATTCATTGTGCTCCCTCAGATCTGTTCCTCCTTCTCATTTCCTTTTGTTCATAGATAGACTGGGAGCTCTTGAGCTCAGAGTCAGTCTGATTATCTCAGATCTCCCATACGTGGCCTCAGAGGCAGGTGAGCACTTAATAATGTATTTATTAAATGCATGAATCAACAAATGAATTATATCGTATGCCTAGTATCTGTCATAAAAAGAAATTAAATACTCACATAAGAAAAAGAAAACGAAATTAGTAGGCGTCATCACTTCCCTTCTAGGTCTTGACTTCAAATTTACCAGTCTTTAGTGTCTGAAATCCACTTTCTCCCATCATTAATAATTGGGATAATTACCCATCCTGGATTTTGCACTCCTCTCTTCATAAACCCTCTACAATTACCAAGAGTAGTTTTAGAATCTCACCAGTAAGCACTTTAATTTTGCTACAGTGCAGTTCACCCAGAAACTTGAATACCTTTAGGGCAGCTAAGTGTTTTCTTACTATTGCTTCCCTTATCTGGGGTTTCTGTTCCTTTTTAACTATCCTTGTTCTGCTCTTTTTAGTTTGAAGATTATTTTCCTTGATAGAAAAGACAGAGGTGAAATCAAAGCTGACTAATTCTGTTCTCTAAGTCACTTAGCCTTTCAGCACCCATCCCTACTCCATCGAGCTTTTATCCCTTCCTGAATTCTTTAGTTCAAATATAGATTTGAATGTCCTTTTTTATTATCTTTAGCATTTTTATCATAACGAGGTTTAGCCTTGCTGATTACATTCTTACATTGTTGACCCCTTTAGGAACATTCATCCTTGGTAATGTGCCCCTCCTTCAGTCTTTTGTATCCTGGTCCAGGGAGAGCAGGTGCAGAGATGGAAGAGCCAGACCGAGAGTGGAGCAGGTGGCTCCTGGCCTGGGGCGGTCCTGGTAGTATAGCAGCACTGGTCCTCAGAAGGACACAAGGCTGAACATCAGATCTTAGTAACCAGAAAAGGCAAGGCCTGCACTGGCCAGATGTCTCCTGTTGAACAAGACATTCGTGTATTTTAGCTTCTTATCTGATAATATGTACATTTCAAATTTGTTTATTTAATTTTAGATTTGCCTTATCTTGATTCCAGATTGCTATTTAATCAGCAGTGGTTTGGAACATTTCAACTTTCAGTCTCTCACTAAGTTAAGTATTTAATGATCTATAAATAAACACTTAAAAAGATGCTACTTAAGGGGACTCTGATCCCTCTGTAGTTTGCTAAATGAATGAATTCACTCTTGAATTTATCTTCAATTTTCAAGTAATCTGCTACAAATGTCAAAAAATGGGGGCTGAAGGTTGGGGGGTGTTGAGGGGAATGAGGCATCGCTATAGAAAGTGTTTGGGTTTTTAGCCCCCACACCTAACTGGGGGTACTGTCTTCGCATAGAGGCTCTCTGGCCATCATAACTGGCAGGAAAGGTTAACAAAGGGGAAAGAAAGCAAAAGTGAAAGTGGAGGACCAAGAGGACACCTGACCGTGAGGGAGGAGAACCTGTGTAAGTGCAGGTTGAAATCCAAGAGAAACAGCAAGAAGAAAATACAAGAATGAGAGCGAGCCAGAGAGATTAATTTAAAAATAAAGATGAGTTTTTGGGCAGAAAGATATAATGCCAGAGAAAATATTAAAAAGCCAACAAGGAAAACAGAACAAAGGTGAGTAGGAAAGACAAGGATGTGATAAAACTACTCATTATCTACACACACTTCAGATTCTAAGAATGAGATTGAAGTTCTGCAGGTTCTGATGCTTGGAGCACATCCTTTTGAAACATGAACTTACCTGAGAGCTTCCCATTTCTTTAGAGAACTAAAATGTATCCCTCAAAATAACCAGTTGTCACAGGACTGTCATTTTTTTTTAATAACCACTCATGCCTCTTGGGTCCTTTTTAGAATCTCAGATTTTAAGATTATACTTTTTGAAAAGTCTGCCTCTACCTAGAAGCTAGAGTTCTTTCCTCTGGCTGCTACATATATCAGACATAGTCACTTCCAGTTCAGCAATTAATCTTCCCTATTTTGTAAGATTTAGGTGCAGAGTGCCAGTTCCCCTTTTTACTTCTAAGAAATGAAACTGTCAGGAGGGCAAGTCAAGTATACTCAAATGTTTTTTTTCGATTCTATTGTCATCACTGTCTCATCATAGTCGAAAATCTGTCATGATGAAGTTTCAGCTACAGTCCTCAAAAATGTTTGCATGTAACTCCCCACCTGAGATCATAGAAGTAGAAACAGATTCCAATGACTTCTAAGTAGGCTGTGCAATCACTGAAACCATCACCATGCAGGCAATACCATAAGGTTTCTTGGGTTTCTGAGACTTCCAGAGCATAAGGAGGTGGAAACGAGCAGGTTTCTCAGGGCCAGCATCACCAGCATTAAGTCCTAGCCTGAAGCAATGGGAAGCAGCAGTCAAAGGGAAAAGCAAAACTGGAGATGATGAGAAACAACAAGTGCTGGAGAGAATGTGGAGAAAAGGGAGCCCTCGTGCACTGTTGGAGGGAATGTAAATGAGTGCAGCCACTATGGAAAATAGTAAGGAGTTTCCTTTAAAAAAATAAAAATAGAACTGCCATATACTCCAGCAATTCTACTGCTTGATATTTATCCAAAGAAAACTGAAACACTAATGCAAAAAGATATATGTACCCCGATGATGTTCATTGCAGCATTATTTACAATAGCCAAGATACAGAAGCAACCTAAGTGCCTGTCAGCAGATGAATAGTTAGAGAAGATGTGGTGTATATACAATGGAATATTAATCAGCCATGAAAAGAATATTTTGCTATTTGTGGCAATATGGATGGACCTGGGGGTATTATGCTAAGCAAATAAGTCAGAGACAAATACCATAAGATCTCACTTATATGTGGAATATAAAAAACAAAACAAAAAAACAAGCAAAAGCAAAAAGAGAAACAGACTCACAGATGCAGAGAACAAACGAGTAGTCACCAGAAGAGAGGGGTGTGGGAGGATGAAAAAAGTAGGTGAAGGGGACTGAGAGGTACAGACTTCTAGCTATAAGATTAATAAGTCATGAGAGTGTGATGTGCAGCATAAGGAATGCAGTCAATAATATCAGAATAACTTTGTATGGTAGATTATCTTTAGAAACATAGAATCACTATGTTGTACACCTGAAACAAATATATTATACTTCAGGAAAAAAAAAAAAAACCCAGGGTGGTGAGATGTGCCAAGATCCCAAATGCCTGGAGGGGAGTGTGCAAAAGCATCAAACATGGTGTGCTTCCCGAATGGTGGGAGCCAACGTTTAGGTGTGGAGCCAAGAGTTTGTTTTTTTAAAAAATGGGAGTCAAAAAACACCTGGAGCAAACTAGTGGGGTTTATTTTGATTCTGGCTCTGCTTCATCTAGTTGTGGTGTTCTCCAGGTTCATGAAAGCAGACTCTCATCCGTTTGTTCACTACTCTGTCCCTGGTGCCTCTCACAGCCCCTGGCATAGAGTGAGTGCTCAAGAAATTAGTAGTGAATCAATCAAACATCAGTGTTTTCAATTCGATTTTTGTTTTAGGTTTTTGTTGTTGTTGTTGTTGTTGTTTTTAGTAGACCAGCCTGGGTGTGGGACACAGTGATTAAAGCTGTTTCAGAGACAGTGCCAAAGCAGAGAGTATGCTGCGGCTCTGAGTCAACCCATTTGGCCAGGGTCTATCCTCTGTCAGAGTTACAGCAATTTATAATTTTCCTGTAGTTTCAATACCACTAAGAAACCTCTGCTGTAGAAATGAGAGAGAACCTGCATTATGTATAAGTATGCTTCTCACACTCAAAACCTAGCATTTCTAAGTCTTTATGGGAATGCTAATGTTGTCTGCGCCATGGGTAAGGTTTAAAAAAGAATGACAACCTTTTGAAATTATAATAAAATACATTTTGAATCAACTAAGCACTTCAAACAAACAATTACTTTTTTGAAAGGTCTTTCCTAACTAAGATTAATCTGAAACCTTAGATAACACTATTCAGTGTGTTTTCACCTTGGTTAAAATTGTTACTCGTGGGAGTCTTTAGGAAGGCATTAAGGGGCTTTTTTTTGTTTTTTTGTGCAGCAAAAATGAATGTATTCAATACCTAGCCGAACTGTATAATAACTTAACAATTCTCCAATTCCAAGCTAAAATTTCTATCAGGAAAATGATCTCACTGTCATCATTTATGTGGAAGTCTGCCTAGTCCATTCAAAAGATTTCAGCTTCTTATAACACTACAGAGCAAGACATTTTCATCTGATAATCTTTGGGAAGATAGAATTCTAATATCTAACTCTTTGTAACTTTAAAATGTTGCGAATCTTTTCTGTGCTGCTCTGCCTGATCCTGACCTCAATTCCCGCCCCCAGGGGGGCGTGCCGGGCACCAGAAGATGTGGCAAAGGGTGAGTCTTCAAAAACACGTTTCCCGCGGAAGGGCTTTCCTGAGTTTCTCTCCTGATAATGGCTTGCTTTGGGGATGGTAATCTTGTGGCCATGTCCTTGCTGTTGAGCAAGCTGAGCATGAGGAAAGGCCAAGGAAACTAAAGGGGGAGTGGCACCCTGGTTCAGTCTTTCTCACATAATCCCGAGACACGGAAGTCACAAGGCTACAGAAAACGAATGCACAGATGTTGTTGTGAAGCATTCCACTCTATAAAGTGAAAGGACAGAGGACTTGAGATGGGGCCTAGGCAAATGAGTGAGAAAGCTTGTCTCTCGAAATCTCCTTCCAGGTACCCACAAAATGCTAGACTTCTACACATAGCTCACACATGCTCATGGCCATGATTGGAACAAAGGAGAGAAGAGAAAAAGCATTTAAGTTTCCCTACAGACTTCCCTTCCCTTAGCTCTGACTCTGGCCACAGTCCCTTGGGGCCTTGGCTGGATATGGAATGGGCACCTAGCTGGCTGCTGAATGTGGAATAAACAGAGGTGAACTGTGATGCCAGGCAAAGGTGAAGGTTACCCTTGGAGACAGGACATATGATCAAAGGGAAGCGCATTCCTCCAAGTATGGTACAATTCTGACTGCAATACCAACATATGGGCGGTTTCTCACAGCACCATGCAATTCCGTGACACCAGCTGGGTGTCCTACAATTCAACTCAATTCTGACACTCTCTGCCTGGAGGCTGCATCAGATACGACACATTAAGGGCTCAGTCCTACAAGACTGTCCCCATCAACTTCAGATGTCAATCACGAGTTCAGGTTGTCACCTTTTCTTCTGACTGACCCACTGTAGATCTGAGGCTCCAGCAGCCCCTCTTTGGGTTTGATCAGTTTGCTAGAGCAGCTCATAGAATTCGAGAAACATTTTACTTACTAGATTACCAGCTTGTTATAAAAGAATATGACTCAATAATCCTGCTCCTCCAAATTGCTGTGGTGGCCTTCTTCTTTCTTCCTCTCAGTGTCAATGATTGCTTCCAATATTGTCTTTGTCCTCGTTACTAGAGGGATGGTACTGTATGGATTACACTAAAACTCAGAATACGCCACTCTTGGGCCAGAAGAATCAGTGAGGCATTGAACTGTCCAGAGTCTTCCTGAGAATTTTGAAACAGAGGCAACAACAGTCAGCAGCTGGCTATGATATTATATTAAACTCAGATATTGTTGGGTCTTTTGACCTTCTGAAAGTTCCTTGAGTATTGTTTAAGTAGAAATAAACATTAGCTTTAAAAGAAAAGAAAGAACATGACTCTGAAACAGCCAGATAGAAGAGATGCTCAGGGCAAGGTATGTTGAGCTTCCCCACCCTCTCTACGTGTGCCACTCATCCTGCATCTCCACCTGTCCACCAGCCCTGAAGCTTCCTGAACCTCATCCTTTTGGCTTTTTATTAGAGGCTTCATTACATAGGCATGGTTGATTAAATCATGGGTCACTGGTGATTGGATTCAATCTCCAGCCCCTCTTCTCTCCTTAGAGAGGAGAGGGTAGTGTTGGAAGGACTGGAAGTTCTAACCCTCTAATCACTTGGTTCATTCCACTGGCAACCAGACTCCATCCTTAGGTTACTTAGAGGCTTTCCAAAAGCCACCTTATTAACTCAATAAAAGACGCCTTGATCACTCTCAACACCTAGGAAGTTCCAAAGGTTTTAGGAGCTCTGTCCCAGGAACAGAGATGAAGGTCAAATATTTATTTCTTATTATAAGTCTCAATATCACATCTGGACATGCTAGAGAGCAAGAGAAGCTCTAATGCATTAAGACTAAGGCCAGATAGAAAAATGGAATCTGAAGCTGGAAATCTAGAAGAATTTAAACAGGCAAAACCAAGAGAGTGACTTCAGGAGACTGAGTCCAAAAATATCCCCTGACACAATGCTAAGGGGAAAGGATATTAAAATCCATGTTTTCTTAAAAAAAAAAAATCCATGTTTTCTTGGATAGGAAATTAGGCAGGAGCAGTGAAGGGCCTCATGCTCGTCAGGACATTTTTAAGATCATACCCCCAGTTCTTTATAAGCTTATATCAAGCATGTAGTGTGTATGTGTGTGTCTGTGTGTGTGCTTCTGTGTGTGTATGTATCTACCTGGCCCCTGAAAATTTCACAATGTCTATTAACTGTCTCCCCAGATAGGCAAGTCATCATTCTATCACTTGAGTGAAGGTAAAGCCCAGCATTGTGCTGGAATGCCATTTTTTAAATCGATAATCCATGTTCAGAGAATGTATTTTATTCAGCAAAAGGGAAAAAAGTGATCTAGATAAAGACTTTTTTTCTAAAGAGTTACAACATTTGAAGAAGTATGTAGGTTATTGTTAATGCCATATAAGCACCCTCTTAAAAAAAAAAAAAACAAGAAAAAATGCTCTTGAGGAGATGGGAATTACACATACGTGGAATACCTCCATATCTGTTTACCTGACCTGAGTCACGGAAAAGGGATAATTGTGGAAATAAAACAGGAAACATGAAACAAACAAGACCATTTATAACACATGGGAAATGGGCAAGCGAGAGGGTTGGTATGCATGAGGTGTAGAAAAAGGGTGCATGTCTACCCGATGCTTCTGATGAATTGTTCAAGAACACTTCATCCTTGGAGAAGGATTTCCTCTAATTCTGTCAAGGTTGCTGTCTGCATGGGTTATGTGCCAAGTAATTGTCCGGTCACAACTTAACAGTGTCGAGAGGCAATTTTAAAGATGAATGAGAACATAAACCATATTTTGTCCTGTTCTCCACTTTGAATATGTCTCTGGAACAAAACTTGTACTTGAAATGAAATGGAGAAATATGATTTTTATGAGTTACAGTTTTTTTTTTTTTTTTGCCTTCACACCACTGACAGTAGAACAAAAACATTTAGAGGAAGACAGCCCAATGTCATGTAAGTATTTGTATATATTTGTTCTTACCCTTACACAAGGGACATATCGAACCCCCCCCCCCGACTAAAAGCAGGACATTATGTAAGCGTTGCCATCACACTCCAATGCTTTTCAACAGCTAAAGGAATTTTGCATTTCTTCCCATAGGAATTGTTAACTCAAAAAGAAAGATTCTCCTGCAACATGCTCTATCAATAGATTGTATCCATTTTACTTTCTAAAATAGTTACTTTCAAAAAATATATGTTAAGAAAAGGTGAAAGGGGAAAAAGAGGACCTCCGTTTATGAATTGTGCTCTTTTATTCAAACTATTTCCAAGACCAGGCAAATTATCATAGTCTTCCCAACAGAGATACACAATTCCACCTAAGAATTAACCATTTTCCTAAATCAGTGAAAAGCAAAGTGTCTGTTAGATGCTGAAATATATCATCTGTACGTGCTCATACGTGCACTCTGGCAATTCCTTTTGAATTTCAAGGTTATAAGTAATTCCCAAACTCAACTTTGTGTGGGATTTTTAATATGGGTTATTTGTACTCCTCTGCTGGTGTCGTTTCTTTTGATTTGATCATTATCCCTTACAGGTGGGCACTAGTCCATTCAGTTTGCTCACGAGACCAAGCCATTCATCCCACCTGGGAATATCAATTATGTTTTGAAAACATATGCTTTTATTCATGCAGAAGCCACTGTATATGCATCATGGTGTTTTCATAAGACTGACTTATTTACTCTAAACAGTTTTATGCCTTGCCCTGTATGGTCGTGAAACTGTTTAACTTTCTTAAGTCTTTTCAAGAAGAAATCTTAAAGAAGAGAAAGGAAAGTTTGGCCTCAAGAACACATTTTCTGTTCTTATAAAAATCAGCTCCTCTATGAATAGCTGAGGCAATGAAATGAGGCAGAGTTTCAGAACTGCAGCCTGAAGTGCCAAACATACTATAGTGTAGAGACGGCTTTCAATCATGTCTGAATCTGCAAAAGAAAGGACATTTCTGCCAGCTGGATGTGTGTTTCCCAATATTTTCTCCTCGTGCATATCTAAAAAGGATACTGGGCTAAATCCCTAGAAGCTTTCCTATTTAAGGCCTGTTAGCCAGGGATTCCCACAATCGAATCTGGAAACACACGCATGCACACAGGCGCACGCATGAACACCCTGCCTCACTTCTCTGCTCACTGAGAATTATCAGGACTCAGCTCCCTGAGCTGCTTGATTTCTGGAAGCACAAAGAGGCTCAAATGAGCCCATCATCTGTCCCCATCATCTGTCCCCACCATCAAAACAAACAAACAAACTGAAAAAAGCCTGTCTTTTTCTATCTCTGTTAAAGGGGATCATGGTGAGCAAGGTGTAACCACAAGGCTCAAGCCCTTTGATTCTAAGACCATGAGTGTGAAGAGCACCCACCAGCGCAAACACACAGACGCACGGGAGCATGCAGAAGCAGGCGGTGACGTCAGCGGGGGCCACCCCTCCCTCCACGTGTCCATGTGCCATATGACAGAGACAGCAACAAGCGAAAAACATTACTTCACCTCCCAGAACCAGTTCCAGTGCCGGCTTCAGTGGAAATGGCACACTTTTCTGCATGGGGGCTTCCATGTAGGAGCCAGAAACCCTGTTCTTCTGCAGAAGCATGCTCATCTAGAAAGAATGAGCTCAACTGTACAGTGAAAGACACAGATAAACAATCACAGTACAGTTAAAAACTGCTCTGTGCAGCCTGATTATCCACAGAGTACCATGCTTATGCCAGGGTCAGCGTGGCGGGGGAGGGGAGTCTCCCCCATGCCATTCTTTTAGGATCGGCTGTGTCAACTCATATAGAACACTCTTCATTAAAAATAGTCAAAAACAAAAACTGATATTGCACATGAGAGAAGACAGAGGAAATATTCATTCATATTCCTGTCCTAGGTGGTCTACAGCACTGTTTTCCTGTACCTACTTACCATATTCTTTAGGATGGATTTTGAAACATGGTCAAATGGTTTTGACCATTTCCCCTCATTTTGACTCTTAAAAATAAACAAGCAAATAAGAATCTTTGTCAGTACTTCTCCAACACTTTTATAGGCGTATCGATGCATTTTAAAAAATTAAGATCATTGTATACATGCTCTTCTTAAGTTTTTTCACTTAAACAGTTTACTTTTCCATTCCATACTCCTTGATAAGACTTTTTGTAATTAAATACTCTTTGGCACAACTTTTTTGATATTTATTAATTTAATTAAACATTAAACATTTAGGTGTGATGGAGGCCTGATTTGTCTTTTTGCATGTATCTAAGAAAACCTGCAGAAGTCCAGATCCAACCTAGCACGTAGAGACTTATTTTTGTTTTATCATCGATATTTTTAAAATGGATTTATCTGTTCTTACTGACGGTTTCTAATTCTTAAGAACTTATATATCTGTCTTAATTAAGTCTAGGAATGATACTAGCTGACTGGGTGTGAAATGTTACTTATCTCATTTGTAGGAATAAACAGTTCTTCACCTCTCCAGAGCCACAGTCACACTGCTGTCAGGCACTCTGTGTAGCCCTTATAACGACTTAATTCTGATTTTTAGGCTGAAAGAGCAGGAGTAGAGTTGGTACCCTTTAGCATCCCCTCTCTCACCAGAGAGCCTGTTGAACTCTGAACTTCTTGTGAAGACATTTGTCAAGACAAAAAGCACAACACAGCAGTGATCACATAAGCATTTTTTTTAATTGAAGTATAGTTGATTTACAGTATTGTGTTAGTTTCTGGTATACTGCATAGTGATTCAGTTATACATATATATATTTTTTCATTATAGGTTATTACAAGATATTGAATATAGTTCCCTATTCTATACAGTAGGACCTTGTTGCTTATCTAGTTTATTCATAGTATCTGCTAATCCCAAACTCCTAATTTATCCCTCCCCCACCCCCTTTCCCCTTTGGTAACCAAAACCTTGTTTCCTATGTCTGTGAGTCTGTCTCTGTTTTGTAAATAAGTTCATTAGTATCATTTTTTGGATTCCACATATAAGTGATATCATATGATAGTTGTCTTTCTCTGTCTGACTTACTTCACTTAGTATGATAATCTCTAGGTCTACCCATGTTGCTGCAAATGGCATTATTTCATTCTTTTTTATGGCTGAGTAGTATTCCATTGTGTATATATACCACAACTTCTTTATCCAGTCATCTGTTAGGTTGCTTCCATGTCTTGGCGATTGTAAATAGTGCTGCTATGAACATTGGGGTACATGTAACTGTTCAAATTAGAGTTTTCTTTTTCTCTGGATATATGCCCAGAAGTAGGATGGCTAAAATACATGATAAGTCTATTTTTAGTTTTTTAAGGAATCTCTATACTGTTTTCTATAATGGCTGCACCAAATTACATTCCCACCAACAGTGTAGAAGGGTACCTTTTCTTTACACCCTCTCCAGCTTTCATTGTTTGTAGACTTTTTAATGATGTCCCTTCTGACTAGTGTAAGGTGATACCTCATTGTAGTTTTGATTTGCATTTCTCTGATAATTAGTGACATGGAGCATTGGCCATCTGTATGTCTTCTTTGGAGAAATGTGTGTTTAGGTATGTATACTCTGTAAATTAAGCCCTTGTCAGTCACATTATTTGCAAATATTTTCTCCTAGTCCATAGGTTGTCTTTTCATGCTTTTCTTTGCTGTGCAAAAGCTTATAAGTTTGATTAGGAGCCATTTGTTTATTTTTTGCTCTTATTTCTATTGCCTTGGGAGACTGACCTAGGAAAAACATTGTTACAATTTATGTTGGGGAATGTTTGGCCTATGTTCTCTTCTAGGAGATTTATGGTGTCCTGTCTTATGTAAAGTCTTTAAGCCATTCTGAGTTTATTTCTGTGTATGGTGGGAGGGAGTGTTCCAACTTCATTGATTTACACATAGCTGTCCAGCTTCCCCAACACCACTTACAAGCAGTCATTCTGGTATGAATAAAAGACTGTTGACTGTTCTTGGCCTTTAACTCTGCAGACCAGGAGCAATTATAATTTAAGCTGTATGTCCCCAAGCTGGTAATTCTTACACAAAACCTTCTTTTTAGCAACACCAAGAGACTCAAGATCTGTAGAAAGCGTCCTAAAAGATCAAATCATAATTTAAACTTCTTTTAACTTATATTTTAACTAAATGAAACCTCTTTAGGATTATTTGAAAGTACATTCCCCAGCTACAGAGAGAAAGGAAAACATCCGTCCCGTACACTGTTGACATAATTTTATCGTTGTGAACTAATAGCAGCAATAGATAATTGTTATGGCTATCTAATGATTATTAGAAAAAAATAGGTAATGGCCAATAATTCTGAAGGTAGAAATCATTATTTTTGGCAGCTATTCCCTGGTTTAATTAGTTTACATTAAATAATTCCATCTAGCAAATCATTCATGTGGTTACTGAGGACCTTGGCAGTTTCATTGGGAAGCTCTGTTGCTCAGTTTTGCCAAACCAGTTGTTTCTTGAGCAAACTACTAGGAGCTCTCCATGATTGTGGCAGGCAATTGGCAACTCCTCCTTTGAGGTGGAGGGGCTTTCTATACAGAATTCTATAGCCCACCCAGACATCTCCTTTTGAGTCACCTCAGTGGAGAATTTAAATGGCCATCCATTCAGGCGTGAGTTTTAGTTAGACTCCAACAGGAGCATCCAACATGAGACTGGCTGATAACAGAGGAAGATGAGATCAGGAGAGACTTCTAGAGAGTGTGACCCCTGATATGAAGGACCAGTGGGCTGGAGTTGGGTGGGGGCAGGGGAGGAGTGGCATCCCAGGTAGAAGGGGCAGTGTGTGGAAACAGCACTGCAGCCTGGGCCAGCATAATGTACTCAGAAGCTTGCATGTTGTTGAGAACGGTAGGAACAAGGGTGCCAGAGGCAGGGAGGGTGGTGGAAAATGAGACTGGAGCATGATCAGGAGACAAGCCCTGAAGGACATTCTGTGTTAAACCAAAATGTCTGATCTTTATTGTGAAGAATATGGGAGCTCATTCAAAGATTTTAAAAGCAGGGACATGACGTGATATTGTTTGCCTTTTGGAAAGGTTACTCTGGCAACAGTATTGGAGAATGAGGGTGGGTGGAACTGGAGGCAGGGAGGACAGTATTGAAGTAATACCAACCAGAAAGGGCTCAGTAAGGTAGTGATAATGAGACTAAAGAGCAAGAGAGGGAAGTAAAAGACCCTTAGGAAGTAGGATTAACAAGATAAATTGAAGGTAGAGAAAGAAAGAGAGTGGAATTAAGAAAGGTACTCCAGTTTCTGGCTCGGAAGATTCTGTGAATAGTGGTACCAGTCTCTGAAATAGTCAATACTAGAGTAAAATCAGAATCTTATACCAAGGTAATGAATTTGATTTGGGGTATGTTGAATTTGAAGTGCAGGTAGGATATCCAGGTAGAGTTATCTTACACACAACTGGGTTACGTGAATATGGAGCTTGGAAGAGAGACCTGGGTTGTGGGTATAAATTTGAGAATCATCAATACATAGGTGGTAGATTTGGTTTGAAGGAGGTCATCCAGCTTAAGTGAATGGTGATAAGGCAGAAGGGCAGGGATAAAGATGATTCTCCACTAGAAAATCATAAGTAATCTTAATGGCAGCAGTTATTGGAGTGTTGGAGTACAGAGGGCTCCAGCAGTGAGTTAAGAAGTGAATGGCAGGTACAGAGGTTGTCAAACTTTTGGACTTTGGTACAAACAACCAATGCAGAAGCGTGGGGGAGAAACGTGTTCCTTGTCAGGGATTTTAGTCATCACTAAGAAAACTAGGAATCTAGATTGAAGACAGTAAAATAACTACTCTGATCATAACTGGATTAAAGAAGTGCTGTATCTGGAAAAACAACAACAACAGAAAGTTGTCACACATGAAGTATTACACTCATTTTGGGCACCACACCTTAAATTCCATCTAAATGGCCTTTAAGTTTAAAGATTCACTCCTCCTTTTTATCACTATTACAAAGGATAAAGAAAAGATCTGAAGTATTAAGCCAAAAGAGAAACAAAAGAATGAGATTGATTAATTATTAATTAATAATGAATTACTAATATTAATTAATTAATAATAATTCATTATTAATATTAATTGTTATATGGTAAGTGTTGGGCTCCCTAGAAAAACAGGAGAAAGTAGTGGGACCCCCTCCCTCTTACACACTCTAAACTAAAAAGAGCCACTTTTACAGGGCATTGCTGACCTGCCCTACTCACCTAGGAAGCAGGGAAACTGGAAATTAAAGCAAAATGATGGAACTTTCCATCTAGAAGCCAGGCTTCCTCTTGCTGCCATCATGCTCACTGCCTGGAAGCAGGAAGGAGTAAAGCTGAGTCTGTAGTGTGATCCATGGGGCTGAGGCTGGCAGTGAAAGAGACAGGATAGAGCCTGTTTGTCACCTTTGAGTTCAAGTAATCCTGGTCATTGTGAGAACCTTGGCCCAAAGGGCTGTGTTTTCAATAGGCAGATTAGCTGCAGCTCTTCCTCACAGTGGGCTAAAAAAATAGTGGGTAGAGAAACAATAAAAATGTTCACACCTGATTCCCCTCCTCTGTGGAAATATGTGTCCCCCAGCAGGACAGCACATTCTGAGCAAATCTGGTGGGCAATAAAGGATTGAAAGCTATGTCAGCTGAGAATATTTAGAGCAAAGCAAGAGAAATGTGTACCTTAAGTACATCAAAATGTGTATTATTTAGATGAAATTAGTAATAGCACTACTTTGCGTAGCCCAAGATGGAGAATAGAGCCAATAGGTGAGGATTAAAGACAGAGTGACCGACTGTCCTGGTTTGCCCGGGACTGAGAGGTACTCCAGGATGCAGAAATTTCAGCTAAAGCCAGTGCTTTGCCAGGCAAACAAGAACACTGGTCAGCTGGGATGACAGATTGTGCCATTCACTTATGGGAAGACACCTTTTAATAGTCCAAACTCTCCAGTGAGAGGCAGCACCTTTCTTACCACTGGAGATGCTCAGACTCAGCTCAGTATGAGGCTGCTGATAAAGAGGAGGTAGGAGTTGATGACTTTCAAAGGTGAGCACACCTATGCAATCTAGGACTTCATGTACGTACAAGGCATGTGTAAAATGAGGAGAAAAATTCCTTGAGCCATCAAGGAAAAGAATTTCTTTACTTCCAAACATGCCTTGTATTCTGGTATTCATAACTTTTTTCTCATGGCTGACTGCTCACAGCTTAAAGCAAGTGCAGAGAACAGTCCTGGTGCCCTTCCGCAGGGCCAGCCCTAGGGCCTCCATTAAAGGAGAATAACCAGGATCAGCCCACAGGAGCCACCTTGAAAGAGGGAGAGCTTTCTGGCATCCCAGCTGTGTAAAAATTTTATTGGCATATAAGCGTATAAACATTGTCAAATTATTGGCTTGCTTTGGGCATGTGTATGATAAGCTTTCTCTACGAAACTTATTTGTTCATGTCTTTCATACACACACACACACACACACACACACACACACACACACACACACACACTTTTCTTCTGCTACAAACTGCAAGTGCATTGCAAGTAAGATGTTCTCTAAAAAGGACTTGATTTTACTTGCCATTGCAGACTATGGGTTGCATTAAACAATGGTTGGGCTGGGGGAAGGGAAATTAGTTCATGTAAGCCTCTGTCTCAGTTCCTTCTTTCTCAAAGACATGTATTGAGGACCTGCTTTATTTTGTGAGAGATGAGGATCAAAAAGGATCGTAACATCGTGTTATCACAAAGTTGTGATATTACAAAAAAGCACCTGTAGCAATTAAACACATCCCTAATTCGTGACTAACAGTGCTTTCTATAATCTTTAAGCCCATGAACCCAAGGCTGCTATGAGTTACAGCTGCAGGGGCCAGATCCTCTGTTCAGTGTGCAGGAGGCTGGACTGATCCATAGTAGTCACCATGGGAACTTATGGTTAGAATGACTGTATGTTCCCATTTTCTCAACACAGCCCCTGTACACTCATGTGATTCCAGCATGATTATTAGAGCATCCCAGTTTGGATGGTAAATTAAATGAGCACCTGGATATGGTACTTTTACTGGATGTGGTCAGAGTAGTGGCTGAAATTGAATAGCCAGTGGCACTTGATTGTCCCTCTGGATCTTTTTCACTGTTTTTAAGTTTCTAGCACACACCCATGCTAAGGCCATGTCTCAAGGAGATGTTTATGCCTGTGTGTGTATATGGCAGCTTTTTAAATCATTAAATAATGATTAAAGGAAATTCATGACCACTCAGAACATATAATAAATTTGAATTTAAAATGTTTCTCAGTTAATACCTCTGTGGGCTTCGTTTTGTTTCTGTTTGTTTAACAATAGGAGATTGGAGAGTGTAACATTGCCTGGCTAGCAGTTGGTGATTTGTTTTAACTGGATATTCTTTTTGACACTACTGGTGCTTTGCCCTGTCAAAGTAGATGAACTCACCCTAGAAAAACGTGTAGGGACACTGGTAGGGACACTCCTTGTTTTCACTATCAGTATGCTTCACTAGGTAACCAAAATTTAATGGCTAGATGACAAAAGTCAAGCCTGCAAATAGCTTTGACCCAGATACTTAAGGTTTCAGAAGACTAGAGACAAGATCTGGAACTTAGCCAGCTGGCCCCAGACAGGGAAGTCTGACAGACTTAAAGAGCAAAGGTAGGACTACGATGTTCCCAGACTGGCTCACAGATGCCTACTGATCACACCAACACAGCAACCTGTAATTAGTATTTGGAAAGAAGGAGGTTTTGAAACTGAGGATAACATTAAAATAAAGAAAGACTAGAAATGTGTGGCCAGAATGGTACAGATGAGTGGGAAGAAAAAGAGGATGAGAGAGACGGGAAACACAGAAACCAAAATGAAGCTAGTCCTAAATGGGACTCAGACCTGTCCACAAATAAGAGTGGCCCACCAAGAAGCCTCCTTGATTGAGAGACTAGAAAGCTGTACTAATATTAGAGGCAGTCAAGCAGAAGCACCTCATCGAGTTAACAAAAGCTTAGTTGTCAGAGGGGAGAGAAGATTCTAAATAAAGCATTGTGCTGTCAGTCCACAGATCCTTATTGAGCATCTGTGATGTGCCAGGCACTGTTCTAGGCGGGGGCATGAGACACCCAGGCAACAAATGAATAAGAAAAATTCAGATAGTAGGTGCTGTGAAGAAACGAAAGCAGAATGATGTAATGGCGCCTTTATGGGGGGATGGGGGACTATTTCACCTTGAGTCATCAGAGAAGGTCTGCTTTAAAGAGATGCGAGCTGAATGAATAAAGGGAACCATCCTGTGAATGAATCAACTGAAAACTAGAAAGCATCCATTGGGTTTGACAGCGTGGAACTCACTGGTGACCTTAGAAAAAGCAGATCTGGTAGAGAAGTGCAATGCGAAATGGGATTGGGCTGATGAGGTGGGGACACAGTGAATGCCAGTGAGGAAGCAGAGACAGAGACCAAGGATAGCAGGCCCCTTCAGATTTTAAGCTTCCTAAGATTTCAAAGGCTGTATGTAGCTGCAGGAGGGTTTTTAGGACAGAGCAATCTGGAACATTGCCGAGAGGGAGAGTTAGACATGCAGAAAAGAGAAGGAGAAAAGTCCTTGCCAAAAACAGGACAGAATCAGATCCAGAATACATGGAGAGCATGGTCTTTGACAGAAAAGAGCCTACTTCCTCTGCATTGAGAAAAAGGGAAGAGAGGAAGGGACTAACGCAGGGGTGGTTTCATGTGGGTCTGACAATGGGAAGTTGAAGAAGTTTCCATCTGTACGTCTGTTTTCTTCATGAAGTAAGAAAGGAAATCACCACTGAGAGTGAGTGTAAAGAGAAAGTGTGCAAGCTGTGAAGTGAGGGAGAAAGTGTAAAATAATTACCTTGAGAGTGGTTGAGTTGACTAGGGAAACACTATACTGTCACGCAGTGCCAAGTGCCGATTTAAAGGTCTTAAATATAATGATGCATTCATTTAATGTAAAAAACAGTCAGCCTAGTTATTGATCTTTCTCCTGCCAGACACAACTGTTCAGGTGCAGGTACAAATGAGGTAGATGGTTGGGCTCATCCAGTGCTAATGTCAGGTGAGGGTGAGAGGCAGAGAGATGAATAAGGGAGTTGAGTGTCTCTCCAAAGACATGTTTATGATTTCAACTATGAAAATCTAAGCTGGGCAGAAAGAGAAGTGAAGAATAGTTGATGGATAATGAAATTATGGTGGCATTAGTGGATGTACCCTACGACACTGGGCTGTGATGAAGTAGTGAGATGTGTGAGTTAGAGATTTCAGAGGTTGTGAAGGTTGCAGGATGTGTTGTGGCAGTGAGGTACCATGAAGAAAAGCAGAGAAGACAAAGGAAAAAGAGAAAGGGTAGGGAACGAGCCAATCACATACTATGAAAAAGCCTAGAAGAACTGAAGGAAAACTGGCTTCAAAGGCTGTGTGCCTTTGAAGGATATCATTACTGAATGAGGAGAGGTCAGTAGAATGTCGCCTGGCTGTGCATAATGATTAAGGATACATATTCTAGGCTCAGACTGCCAGGGTTTGAGTGCCAGCTCCCCTACCTCCTCAAAGTCTCCTTGGGCAACAGAATAACGGCTAACACTTACATGGTATTTACTGAGCTCTTTATGTCTATTATACCTCACAGTAAGCCCACTGGGTTAGGCACTGGAATGTCGCATTATTCACGTGAGAACAAGTTTCTTGACCTTTGTAAACGTCATGATGATATGATAATAATAGTTTCTACCTTATGGAGTTCTCAGTGAGATATTCTGTACAAAATGATTAGCACACTGCCTGGCTCAATAGGAGTGTTCAATAAATGTTAACTAATGTTGTTAGAAGGGAGAAAAGGGCTAGCTTCAAAGAGCAAAGTTTTAATGAGAAGGAATAATGGTCTGGAAGTAACATTGGGAGGCAAGGAGGACAATGACCCTTCTGGCCTTGAAGAAGATGGAACATGACACAAACAAGGAAAACACTACATCAGATTAAAAAAAAAAATCCTGGCTAAGAGTGCCCAACTGGGTTTCAAGCAAGGAATGGAACTGGAGAAAAGTCTACGAACATTGAAGAGTTTGCTACTCAAGAAAGAGGAGTTTTAGAGCACAGAGAAGAACAAGAGTAATGGAGAGTGTTGAGTTGAAGAGGAAATATACAGGGGAGTGTGAGTGGGGCTACGAGCCTGGTGGGAACTCATCACATGCACACGCTTATCTGACAGGCTGACGTTAGATCTTAACCCTTAGGGAAGCTGTGACTCCACTTAGAGGTCATGAGACCAATCCCATGAAAGTGACAGCTGTTCAAAAAGGAAAAGCAACTTGGAAAAACAGGAAACAGGTGGCTCATTTTCAAAGAACAGTGTGTATATTAATCTGACCAAGAAAGATTTAGCCTCAATCCCAGCAAACTTTTCTTTTTTTGAGTAGTTGCTACATGCCAAAGCCTGAGCTAGGTATATTGATGTGTATTATCTCATTTAATCCTTACCACCACAAATCAAACTCTATATATATTAAGATTGCAAAGGTTTAATATTAAAACATAGTGGATTGGTCAGCAGATAAGCCAGAATGCTTCAGAATCCTCCACCCAGTTTGCCACCAGGGACGTAATGATGACTTTGAAGGAGACAAGTGAGACCCACCTATCTACATTCTTTCCCTTGATTCCTTCCTTTAGCCTTCCTCAGTGGTTCTCAAAGAATTTCTGTGCAAAAATGTATCCTCAAAACTATGTACACCATCCTGTATGGATAATTTATAGAATTTTCAAGAGTAATTCTGATTTTGCCTTAAACATTACCTGTATAACCCAATCCCCAAGTAAAGATACGTACCAATTTATTGGTACGTAGAGAGGCTTGTGTTTTGGGGGTGATAACCCACATAACAGGGACAACAGGCAAAATGGAATTGTTTTTTACCCCGTCTCTGATGGTTTAAGAGCTAAGTGCCCTGCAGTCCCATTATACACTGGGACACAAGGCAGCGGTACTTTGGCAACTTTCTAATGGGGTATTACATCAAAATAAAGAGAGAATGTCTCCCTCAGCTGGCTTAGAGAAGACAAATCTTGGGAGCGAAGCTGAGGTAGGAGGGAAAAAAGGAGACAATAGACATGGAAGAGTAAGGATGAGGCCATTCAGTAATTCATGAGATGTGTGTGTGTGTGTGTGTGTGTGTGTGTGTGTGTAGACTTCCAGAAATTCTTGGGAAGAGGGAGTTTATAAGAGGCTACAGTCTTGCATAAGCAGGTAGAACAAGGTTACAGGTGGAAATTCTCAAAAACAAGGGAAATATTTGTGTGGTGGATTTTAGAAGGATTTTGGGCTTTGTGATTGTTATTTATATTTTCGTTACTTCTTTATTTTTGACTTTTTAGATTAAGGCGTCATTAGGCAAATCAATTTATCCAACTGGTTTACAAATTTACTTTGAATTATAAGAATTTTTTTTTTACCATTCCACAGAGGCCAAATAATGTCTAAAAACCAGGTATGAATGCATACAACTGCAGCACCTAACAATATGTTTTCAGCCCCTAGTGATTGCAGGACACCAACATTACTGGCTGATTTATTTATGATTCCAAGTGACAGAAGCAAAAGCCAAACCCATTGTCCTCAGTTAAGTAGACAAACATTTGGGTGCCTAAATTGGTTTACTTTTCGACCATTACATTTGACAATGTAGAGACAACATTAAAATGGCAATGGAAACTTTTTTGTTTGTGGTTAATAAACTTAGTAAAGTATTTCAGAACACAGAAAATAAAAAGAAAGTACTTCTTCCCTTGGACTTTGAAACCTACATAGTCACAAACATTCTTATTTTGTTCTTTGCTAATTGAGAACATATAGTAATATTATTGAGAACAATAGTAATGTTTGAACATTACAGGTTACAGTAAAGCCAAGGAAATGCTAATTTCTCTAGCAAAATATCTTAGGAAAAGGTGCATTACAATGGATCAACTTCTATATACATTACACTACTGAAAATAAAAAGCAAGATTGTTGTAAGAGTTATTATCAGACAGTCTTGCATCCTGTCTTTTAATAATGTTTGTATACGTATATATTTGTTTGACACTATAAAATATAAAATATGTGTGCCTAGTAGATAGTTTTAACTTATAAAATATATTCTGGTCCTAAAATTCAATACTTAAGAAATGTATTGTCAAAAGCTTTCAGAAGGAGAACTAGAAATCATCATCACAATTGATTCTGTCTTCTAGGTAATGAAATTGAGTGGCTCTTTCAAATCTCAATGTAAACTAGAACAGGATCTCAGAGTTCTTTATCTGGCTCTAACAAAACAGCTAATTTTTTTTTCCAACTTCATTCATTCTTTTTCCATTTATTGAACACCAACTCTATCAGTTACTGTGTTTTCAGCCACTGAGAAATCACAGATAAAGTTCCCTGACCTCCAGGAGTTTGAAGAGGAAAATAATTTCAATATAAATGAAAAAGTACTGTGATCTAACAAAATGAACTCACAAAACAGACAGCTAAACCACTGAGAAGTTTCTCTGAAGAGTTGATTCCAGGCTGAGTTTTGAAGGATACATTGTATGAAAGGGGACAAGAAAGATGTGCCAAACAGCAATAATAGGATTTGCAAAGATACAGAGGCAGGAAAATGTCTGACCCTTTTCACAAACTGAGGGAGGCTTAATATGATGTGAGTAAAGGCTGCAAGAAATAAATGGCAGAGTGCATTAAGAGATGAGTTTGGAGAATCAGAGAGGGACCAAATAATCTTCTTTACTATGCTAATGAGTGGGATCTTTTTTTCCTAAAAGCATTGAAGAACTATTAAAGATATTAAATTGGATTATGACATGATATAATTTGAATGTTAGAAAATGTTTTTAAGATGAAGAATGGACTTTATGAAATCAAAGCTGAAGTTAGAGTAGTAAGGTGATTGTTTCTATCTAGGCGTGATAATGGTGAACCAGTGACAAGAGAAGACGAATTCAGAAGATATAAAAGAGGTAAAATTGACAAGACTCTGACACTAATTAGATATTATGTGAAAAGGGAAGGGCAAACCTAGGCTGTGTCCCAGTTTATCTTGGGTAACTGGATATCTGTTGGTCCATTGAACAGGAGACCACGCAGAAGAGAATCAGATTCAGTAGACACTCCAGTTTTCTGTTAGGTGTGAGGTACCTGTGACACAGTCAAGGGCAAAGTCCAGGAGGGAAATCTGTAATGTAATGTGGATGTGAGACTCATTATCATGCAGATCATAGTTGAAGCCAGCAAAGTAGAGAAGTTCTTTCATATAAAGTGGGTAGATTAAGAGGAAAAGAGGTCTATGCATAGACTATTAGTGAGTACCAGTGTTTAAAGGAAATGTTAAGGAAGAAAGATGCCAAAAAGATATCTTGAAAACCATGAGAGATTAGTATAATAGAAAACAAGATGAAAAGGTTTCATAGATAAAATGGGCAAGAATGCTCAACACTGAGGTGAGAAGCAGTAAGAAAAAGACTGAAATGTGTCACATTTAGCAAGGAGAGACCTGATAATTTGGGCAAAGAAATTTTAGTTGAATGATGGAAGGAGACTGCAGTGAATTCAAGTGCAAAAGAAGAGATGAAGCGGTAGACACAGTGCTGTCTTCTTGGGAGAATTTTACGTTTATAAACGAATTTTAAAAATAAGCTAGTACACAGAGGGTGCAGTAGAGTCAATGGAGGGTTTTGTGATGGGGTAGATTTGTGAATGTGTTTGTTTTCCCTCTGGTATGGAGACTTCAGTGTGTTTATATACTGAGGAGGAGGAAATCCTGAGAGGACAAAGATGAAGGCAAGATGGGAGAATCAGTGGTATAAGAAGGTACAAAGAGGAGTTGGATCAGTGGAGCAAATGGAGAGTTAATTTCTGACAGTATGAAAAACAATTCCTTTAATATGGAGGGAGAAATTATGTCCTGGTCTAGATAGAGCTACCTTAGTAGAAGCGGGTGGAGAAAGAAATAGGAAGTTGAGGAAGTTGCCTCCTGATATTTCAGAGATAAAACAATAATCAGCTGAGAGATGGGGAAGCTGGTAGGATCTGGTCTAGAGAAGAATGCTAAGGGTCTGAAATAGCTTGATAAATGATGGTAGTGCTTGTCTGCTTATTGGTAAAAAGCTTACTGAGAAAAAATAATAATTTCACAAATAAAAACATTTGTCAAAATGGAAGTTAAAAATTATATTTGCGAGTATTTCCACTCCCTAACTTTTATTTCATATTTCACTTGAGTCTTTGTTTCCTGCCAATAAGTGGCACCGGTTCTGTAAGGCTAGTCTACACAATCAGCAGTGTGCTTTCTATTAGGCCAATTGCAACACTATTGCAATAAACATAAAAAGTATTGTCCCAGCATATTTACTTCACTTAGCATTCTTACATTTAGCATTCTTTTCCAAGATGATGAAATTCCTTTCCAATACTAGTGGTGGGAGATAAGCCTGACTACTTTAATAAGAAAACTGTAAATTTACTTTTACATGAAGGAAATACAATGTAACACAGTATACCTAACTCTTTAATAAAGAGCTACATCGTGATATATTTTCACTTGTAATTTTTTTCTCTTATTCTCTCATTTTCTTTTAATTCCACTTTAATTGCATTTTGATTTTCTGAAAGGGAAGAGTAAAATAAAATAAATGGCACAATGCTTTGGATGCAGCAGTAGTTTAGCTTGGATTACAGGTTAATGATATATAACTAAGGTAATTGAAATATGCTACATGGGTGAGATTTTAAGGGGAAAAAACTGCCTATATTTCATGTATGGTTAATAGCTGAAGTCCTACGGAGTCACATTTCTAAGCCAGAAGTAATGATCTAAATCTGAGCAAAAACTTTTGGTGGAAATCTCCCAATAATTCATTGAGGATATAAATGCAGTGAACTGTAAATTAATATCTCCTACAAAGATTGAGCTGGATATTTCTCAAAGTAATAAATTTGCTCAATACATTTTTTAAAAAATTTGTTTCAAAGGACAAATGACTACTGAGAATGACAAAAGATCAGTTAATCAGCCAAACACTGGTACAAAACAACATAGTTGGCTGTTAGATGTATTATCTTGAAGTTGTTACTACCTCTCCAAAGCACTTCTGTAATTGTACTGTATCAAACTTGGGTTCAAACCATTTTCATTTTACAACAGTCAACGATTAGTCATTGGCAAAAACTAGTGCCTCTTTCTAGTGTTTATAAGAATTGTAGTAGATTGGTGAACAAGCAAGCCTACACATGGAATCTCCTAATTATAGTGCAGTGCCTGATAATAGAAAATGAATTTGTAATTGTAAAATGACCAATCTGTTGATGAACTTTACCTATTAAACTTGAATGCACAATTTAAGCAAAGTGGTTAATTTCAAGTGAAATTCCCGTTTAAGTCCCCAGCTTCCAGTATCTATAAATGGAAGGTACTTTTTTATGTCAAAAACATTTTTTTTTAATTTAAAAGCAAAAATGAAAAAAGGAATAGAAATGTATTTGTATGTTTTCTCAATCTTTAAACTTAACAAGATTAAATAGTGTGATTGGGGGGGTTTACATAACACTGATTGCCAAGTACTTAGCAAATGAGCTATTCTTTATGTTTATAAAGCTGCCCTAAAGGCCTGCCATTTAAACTTTCAGCCCAGTAGCAATGCCATGAAACACTGGGCAAACATTCAGAAAATAGCTGGCCATGATAACTGATGAAGAATCAGAACTTACAACAGAGGAAAAGCTAACTGGCTCAAAGAAAGACAACGACTGTTAAGCTTTGGATTAAAATTAAGTTTAAGGTCAGTGTTAAACTTTATTGCCTGCTTTAACTAATTGAGTTAATCAGTCGTCATACAGTGTTTACTTTTTTAAAATTTTTGTGTCTAATTGTAAAAAAATTTTTGTTACCATTTTAACCATTAAGTATACAGTTCAGTAACGTTAAATATATTCACATTGTTGTACAACTAATCTCTAGAACTTTTTTATCTTGTGAAACTCAAACTGTATGCATTGAACAACTCCCTATGTTCCTTGTCTCCTCAGCTCCTGGCAAACACCATTCTACTCTCTGTTCTATGAATTTGACTGGGTATCTGATTTAAGTGGAATCATACAGTATTTGTATTTTTGTGGCTGGTTTATTTCACTTAGCATAATGTCCTTAAGGTTCATCCCTGTTGTAACATGTGACATGACTTTCTTCTTTTTAAGGCTGAATAATATTCGATTGCTTGCACATACCACATTTTTTTTTTATCCATTCATCCTTTGAACATTTGAGATGCTTCCACTTCTTGGCTTGTGAATAATAACAGCAATGAACCTGAGTATGCAGATTATTTATTTGAGATCCTGCTAGTGTTTATCTTTCTTCTTTAACCAAATAATATAAACTACATAAAACCTGTTTACAGAGGACATTGTTTTAATTCTTTAATAACCAGATGTTTTATAGAGAAAAGGCCCAATCAAAATTATGACTAACTGCACCCACCAACCATTTTCACTATTTAATTGGGCGATCACATTGAAAACAATAAGTACATCTCAGCTGTTTGTGAGGTTTTGTTTGTTTGTATCTTTTAGGGCCTTGTCCAGTGTTTGACTGACTTTAGCAATCAACTTAGCAATTAGTCCAGTTCAGTTTGTTTCTCTGGCCTCACATCCTGGCAGAGCAGATGGCTGAATGCCATTCTGGGAGAGGTTCAGATGAGGTTTGCATTAAGGTCTGATTATGAGCAGCATGACTGAGAGGCTCCCTGCCATCCCAAGTCTAGAGGCAGAGGATTCCAGTGGGGGCGGGGACACAGAAAGATGAGAAGAGGCTCTCACTCAGCAAATCGTTTATACTGTTTGTCTTTGGGGTCTGACTTGTGGAGTATGGCTTATGTTCCAATTCCTCTCTAATAAATTTACTTATCAAAAGACAGTGGAACGCTTAGGTTGGAAGAGTTTATTTAAAGGAGGAATGAACACCATTCCAAAACATTTTCATTTTAAAACTAAACTTACAGAATGAGAAAAAAATCAATCATGGCAAAATGTCTAAATTAATAGTATTGCTAATTAACTTCCAAAAATTCTTATTCATATGCTTGACTCAAAAGATGACAGCTACAGATTATTGATAGTTCTAGGGAGTAAGTAAAATGGATTCAGTAAAATGAAATTTCAAAAGGCATCAAAATATGTGTCCAACAATGTATAGATTTTTTTCCCCAAATGTTCTGCTATGAAATTCTTTTATTTTTATAAGAAGGAAAAAATATAATAAATATTGTTTTTCAAATGCACAGAAAATCAGTGAAAACAGTCCACTGACCCAGCAAGTGTTTGAAAGTATGGATTAGAAAAATACTTCATGTTCACAGACTGAGCTTGATATGGTCAGAAAAAGTGAAATTTTGAGCCTAGAAACCAAACAGCGCTGCAATCAAATGTGGGCTTTTTGGTGTCAGGTGGACCTTCTCATCACTAGCATGCTGGTTCAAACTGTGCTCTGTACACTGTATTGAAAAACTGTTTCCTTGTAATGGCTGTATGGTGATTCAGCCTAGATTAAATATTTAATATTACAATCTTAGTGCAACTAATACTGCTGAACTTTATGTTCACAGTCCCAAAAAAGATCCACAGAAAGACCACAATCCCCAGCCACCTGAAGTCCTGGGTCTTGCCTTCCAGAGCCAGGTTAACATCTGTCACTGAGATTGTCTAGGAAGCTGATGCTGTTTCCTGTCTTGGAATCAGTTTGGAATGAAAACTAAATATATACGCCTGCAAAATTGTCAGCTAGCACTTCTCAAAAACCTACAAGTCATGAACTAGGACTCCATCTTTGCTGATTTGTCAGGGTGTTAAGGGGATTGGAAGAAATTTTTTGAGACTATTTTCAGGGCATTATTACTCCCTTTTAGCAAATCTAATTAGTGAACAAACAGGAGATGTGTTGCCCTGACTTAATGGGAGAGGAATAGAAATAAACATAAATAAATAATCAATGCTAGAATGAACAGAGAATGTGAGAATTTGGGCATATTTCCAAATATTTACCTTGGCGAGAAGACAAAACCACTAATATAATTTACATAAAACATTTTTAATTGTGGATACATCTTTTTTTTCCCCCTCTACTTGAAATAAAAGCCAAGAATTCTATTTTAAATCTTTCAACAAGCAAAGCTGCCTGAGAACCCATATCTTGACTCTCTATCCTGGTGGTTCTCTGGGTTTGCAGACTTTGTGAAAGAATTAATTGGATGTTTATTAAGATGCTGATTCAGGGGCTTTAGCCCTAGAGCATCTGATACAGTAGGAATCTGATTTATCTACATATACCAAGTGATTCTGAGAACAGTCTGGGAAGCAGACAAGCTATGTAATTTGTGGAGCTGAGTGAAAAATGAAAAAGCAGGCTCCTTGTTCAAAAATAATTAGGAATTTCAAGATGGCAACAGCGGACTGTTAAACCAAGAGCAAGGCCCTTCTAAGTGTGGGCCCCTGTGTGACCACATCGGCCAGACACCCATTAAGTCAGCCTTATTGGGGAGTTTAGAAACACTGCTCCAAGTAGAATTGAAGCCAGACAGTCCTACATGTCTCCAGAGACCCTAAAAACCTCCTCTACTGCACCAAAAACCAGACACTAAGCCAGAAGGGACAGCCAAAAATGGTTTCTCTTTCTCAGAAATCCTTGAGGAGTGATGACTTAGGACCTTCTTCTAGAATGGAAGGATATCTTTTTAAACCCAGTTTCTGGAAAAATTCAAGAAAGCGTCAAATGTCAATAGCCCCTTGGGGGCCAAATCTGTTTATTTTCATTTTCCTCTTTGATAACTTCTACAGTTCTGTTTCACTGATGAGACCACTATGAAGTATAAAGAGAGACAGAGAATTTAAAGAACAGTGTGGTCTGAAGTTTCTCTCCAGCTGTACTCAGACCTGGCCATGAGCCCCAGCATGGTTTTAACTCCTCAGTCAGAAAATGACTGTGGGCCAGGATGTCCACTGTCTTCAAGGACTGTCTGTCCAGGGGCTTTCTGCCTGGATCCACTTCCTCTGCACCCAAAACCCAGGCACAGGATAACGGCTCCTCCCCTCATGGTCAGAGGAAAGTCCAGGTGAATCATTGGACACAAAGGTCACAATAGAACATGCAGAAAAGTCTGAGCCAAAGTGGCAGTTCCTGGCAACTGAAACAAGGAAGCCTTAGATTTGCTTACAGAGGTCAGGAGGCCACAGAGAATGTGTGTACTTAGGTTACATGGCTCAGAACAAAACAGGCGTGAAAGAAACCAAGCCCAGCACAGGGATTGCAACAGAGTCCAAGAGCTCTGAACAGAAAGTAGCAGCGCTGGCAGTAGAGAATTTATTGAGGCAGGTAGTCATCATACTGAACCAATTATGAAGGATAAACTCTTAGAAAATGAAATGCTATGGTGAAGAGCTGGTGAGGATCAGAGGAGAACAAGGAGGGCCCTGGCCAGGGCTCAACACTGGTGTTAGTCCTAGGAAGAGGGAGATGTTAAATGAAACCTCTTTAGTTATATTTATTGCAATGAATTCTCAAATAGTTTCTTTTGTTTTCTAATACCCTGAGTTTAAAAGAAAGAAAACCTCAAGAATTATAAATAAACATATTAAGCCAAAATGGACCCCACAGACAATAATATGCTTTTAATTCCTAATTGGGGAATTATATTTTCCAGGTCATAAATTACACATAATCCCTGCTACCCTGTTAATTAACTCAAATCAGTTTGGTCTTGATTGAGCATTTCCAGATGATTTCATTTTATAAATTGTGTCAAAATAAAACATCCCAACTTGGGTTTATCAAGACAAGTCTTTAAAACAGTGTTATCAAATAGTACATGGTTGAAATAGCTTGTATGTAATACAAGCTAATGAGACAAAAAGAGAGGGGCTGGCAGATGGAAGGAAGTAGAGAACAAAGCTATAGAGTTACATTGGAATGTGGACAGAAAAGGGAATTACAATGAGGAAAACAATCTCATGTTATTCTACTTGAATATAGGCTTCAAAAACTCTACTATGCTACTCATTAGAAGCATATGTTCCATTAGAAGCAAGTATCTGGGGTTTTCACAAGACTATGGTCAAGTCATGTAATTTTTCTGACTTCTGTCCCATCAATAAAATGGGAATAACCTTGCAGAGCTGTTAAGATTAAATTAAACAATATATGCACCAGGTTCTTTCAAGTTGCAAGGGCAAAGGATGCACATTCTAGTTCCTTCAGTCTCAACAGCTGCAGCTCCAGGCCTCCTGGACAGAAAAACACCAGCCCCCTCACAAGTGAGCCTGCTCCCTCTCTAGCAAGTCTAGTTACTCTACCAGCTTCTCTCTCTGTCTTTGCCTCTGCAGCTTTTCTCTCTCTGGTTTGCAACTTTCTCTCTTTTCCTATGATCCTCCAGCGTCCCGTGGCTTCTGCTTCCTCCTTTCTGGGCACACAGGTGTTAAAGCACTCCTACCTGCCCTGACAACCAACATTCAAACTATTGAGAGAGAGACACTGAATAAGTTAGTCAGACACAGCCCACAAAGTGCATTCCTGATGGACAGAGTTTGCTTGCCAGGCCCATTCAAGGTCACTGCCTTGCCTGTGGATGGTGCCTTCAGATCAGTCCTTTGTCCCACCAGCTATTGGACAAATCAGTAGGAATAACCACCTGCAATAACATTCCTCAGAAGGAGCAACAGCTGGGCAGGCACTTGGAGCATCCAGTCCTGTCCCTGAGAATGCTGAAGCTCTTAGCTCAGCAAGGAGCATGAGTGTAGATCCTTACTGAGCTGAAAGTATAAAATAAAGGAGTAGTGATTGGACTCAGCCATGCTGTTCTGTCCGTTTTCAAATGGCACACACCAAATCTTGACCAAATGCAATCTTCATGAATACTAGGAGGCAAAAAAAGAAGAAAATGGTGTGAGTGGGCTTCAGAAGACTAGGAATGTGGGAAAGAAAGAGTGATGAGGAAGGAGAAAAGGAGAAATGTGTGTGTGCAGAGATAAGAAAGGCAGTGAATAAGGATGGTTGACAGAAAATGTGAGCAAAGAAGTGAAGGGATGGACCTGGAAAAGGGGAGAGGAGAACAGTCCTCGGGAAAGGAAGGTGAACCAGGAGTGCTTGACTCAACAGGCACGGAAGAATACAGCTCACCACAGAAGGCCAGCCTCCTGACATCGTGGCCTCTGTGTCCATCTTCATTCTCCATCAACCTCAGAATCCAATGGCGGTAAAGACAGAGGCAAGAGCCCAAGCCGGCTTCACCTTCCTAGGTGTTTCTCGCTTCCTGCCTTTTAAAATGCTGCTGCTCTTCCCAGATGAATCTGTTTCTGTGACTTTAGAAACATCTCAGTCAGTCATGTGTTAATTAGAGGGAAACATAAGAGCCTTTTGCCTTTTTGCTGTGCTCAGGAATCAAGGACGTGATAAAGACAAGACTGGCAGTGCAGGGAGAGACATAAGGGAAAGTCTCTTCTCTCTCTTAGCTTTTCCTCCTTCTGACCCCTCTACTCCCCCTCAACCTCCTAAATTTAGGGATTATCAGAGCAAACAGGCATATTTATCAACTCCCTTGAAGTTGATTCAGAGCAGACATAGTGATTATAACCAAAGTAAAGCCGGTGGCTCCATCACCCACATCCTTTAAAGATGGTTTCTACACAGTATATCCTGTTCAAAAGATTCACCAATCTGACCTCCAAACACCGATGAAATCTTTATTATAGTCTCTCAAAGATGTCTAGGAGTCATTACATTTATAATGTGCAGCAAAACTTCAAATTATTCCTCCCCCCATCTTTCACCCGGTGTTTCATATACCATGAAGAGTTCTCTTCACTTCTAGTCCCCAAATCCCCCAAATATTTCCCCTCAAGACCAGCCCTTGTTGAATTTTTTCTTTCTCCTCCTTGCATTTTTCCTTTTCTGGATCTAGTCTGTTTTCCCTAAAGAAACTTTATGCTCTATCTAATCTAAATCAAGCAAATCTATGTCACTTCTGCATTTTTTTCTCTTACCTGTTATCTCTATGCTGCACAAAAGCCCAGGGTTGGCCCAGCCAAGGCCTCATGGCAGAAAGGAAGGGGGGGAATTGGAGGACATTTCTACATCAATTATTTTCTCCATCACAATCATCCAATTTTTTTTCCTAATTCATGACCTTACAACTTTAGATGGTCTAAAGCAGGAAAAAAAACTTCTGTTTTATCCCTTTAGTGGTACAGGCCCAGAGAACAAAATTCATCACTGGAAGCTTAAGGAAAGAATTTCTTTAGCTTAAAGAAAGAATCTTCTTCAAAACCTAACTTGGTAAGCAAGAAGTTTTATTTCTATCCCAGCTTCAAATTTATGCACCTCAACAAAAATTACAGTTCACGCTTTGTATTTTGTTAATGTGTTTGAGAAATCTTACTGCTCACGTACTTTATTTGAGAAATTGTCTTCTTTCTGGCGCCTTCATCTTCTCTACAGAGGAAAAGTAGGAGGCCTTGTCTGTCTGGTATCTTACACCAGAACCAATAAAATAAGTCAGGAAAACTTAAGGTGTCAGTCCAGTCTTAAGCAAGCTTACCAAATAACCACCTGACTCAACTAAAATTTGTACCCAGTTTTCAGGGAAGACAAACTAGACAAAGCAAAACAAACAGTCAGGTTTACTAAATACATTGTGAAAAATGATAAAAACATTTCATGTTTTTTTTTTCTATTTGAGAATTTTAATCTATGTCTAAAACTTACCAAATGTAAGTTCACTAAAACCGTCATCCCACAAATACAGGTCATTTTTTTTCCTATGAAAAAGTGAATTCCCAAGTTGTCCCCATATCCTATGAACTATGTTTACTACTAATGAGAAACACATCCATTATAATAAGAGAAATAAGTAACATATTAAGGTATCTAGTGAATAAATCTACATAGCTTCCCACATCCATTCTTCTTAGAAAGACAAGAAGTTAGCTCTTTAGAGGCACAGGTGTAAGGTCATCTCCTCTCTGGTTCATCATGTTATATTTTGTCCTCAGGAACTCACAAGATTTTCAGGTCCCCCTGACACAGGACACCAGGCAGCATCCCATTCTATTGTGTCCTGATTAATATTTCCAAATACTGCAGAGAGAGCTGTCCTTCCAGGCTGCTTGGACTCCCTGTCTTGCCCTGTCACAGGAGCTCCTCCTGACAGAAGAGACTGTTGGGGGCTCCTAGTAGTCTGGGTGTTTGGAGTGTACATCCAAGCCAAGGCTTCCCCGCTGAGACCGTGGACTTCCTTGCTCTAATGCTGGTCTCTGATCCGGGCAAACTCCAGGTCAGCGCTGCCTGCTGTGCGGCGGGATTTGAAGCATGGTGTTGCTGTCATGCTTGCAACAGAGAGAGTAATCTTTTCTAGCTTAGTATAATGTATCAGGACATCCTGAGAGCCTTTTCAATAGCTCGCTTCACCTTTGAAAACGGAAAGGAAAACTGTAGGTTATTTTTAAAGTTTATCATTATAAATACAACATATTCTGTTTTTTAAAAAGTTAGAATATACCCAAAAAAAGCCCCCCCCCAAAAGTCATCTATATTGTTTACAAAAATTATAATGTGTGAGGAAATATTTGTGATCAAAATTTGGCAAATTGACTAAAACAAGAAATAAAGTGGCTGATTCTATTCTTACTTCCTTCACCTCCCTTTCAAATCATCAGAAAGGAAATCAAACTGAAAGTCACCCTGCAACTGCTACCATTTGGTTTAACTCTTTCTAGTCTTCTCTCTGTGTTTTTTAGTGTCTCCTCTCACTCACACTTTAATTCTCCCCCAGCCACACTGCCCTCCTGCCAAGCACATGCTCCCCTCAGGGCTTTTGTGCTTGCTCTACCTTGTACCTAGACAGCTCTTCCCCAAACTATCACTTGTCCTGCCCTCTCATTTTATGGAATCAGCTCGTCAGAAAGGACACACACACACATACATACACATTACTTCATTCTTTATGCTTTCTCAACTTCCTTTTCAGAGCTCTTAATGCTACCTGAAATCATATTGTGTTTCTGTTATCACTTGTTTCCATCATTAAAATTAAGCTTATGAAGACAAGACCTTTGTTTTGTTCACCCATGTATCTTCAGTGCCTGAAACAGTGGTGTCTGGCATTTAAAACTGGCTTAGTAAGAAAACTGCCTTTCAATAACTACCTGACTTAATTCTGATAACTATTAGTCTCCTGTACCAAACAAATTCTGAAAAACAGGAAGGGTAGATTCTGGAAAGCATTCAAAAATAATATACAAGTTTGGCAATCTTGAAATTGGAGTGTCTTTTCTATTAATCTAAATAAGCTAGCTTTTAATTTCAAAGTTATAATTAGGATTCTGCCTCAGGGCAATAGAGGGTAAAGAACAAAGGACAAGAGACTTTTTTCTTTTTAATTATCTTTCATCCTCCCCAAACCCCCATATTTACTGAGCACACAGAAGCATTAGAAAGGAGGGAAGGGAGAGGAGGATGAAGTGCTAAACTTCCTTGGGAGACAGAAGGTGATGCCTCCCAACCCTTCTCCCACCATCAAAACCTGACAGGTTCAGACAGATTTCAGAGTCTGACAATTTGGAAGTGAATAAACTCCATGAAGCCATTGCATCTGCGAGTGGCTTGTTCAATCATTTTATCCACTCAATTGGCTAGGAATTAAGTGATGACTAGGCACCTGTACTGCTGAACCCAGTCAAAGGACCAGCACCAAGGTCCTCTGTCCGTGGCCTTTCTATTTACCTTTTCTGTATCCTCGTAGGACAAAAGAATCTTACTGAATTATATCATTAGTCCCTAATTTATAGTTATTTTTGGCTTACACTATTCTTAGTCATCATTTTCTGTGACTTATAGAGGTGAATTTATGCTATATAAATTCTATCCAATGCAAATAACTTTGTATTTTATGTTTTTTCACCCACAAAAGGTATTCATACTTATAACTAGAGGAGAAACCATTATAAATTGTTAATGGTAGTTAATTTTGGGTGGGGCTCACAAGTAAGAATTATCCCCCAAATTCCTTTTACCACATTGTGTTTTCATAATTTATATAGTTTAGATGTATTGTGCTAAATAACTGGAGGAAATAAAGATACCTCCTTTATATTGGATCCATTCTTTTCTGTGCTCCAGGAATTCATGATTACAATGTTTTGTTAGATACTTTGTTAGATATTTTGACTATCCTGGCCTTTATTACATATAAATTGTCTAAAACCATTCCTATGTGATCCACAGTTTGCTCATAAGATTATTTCGAAGATTTAAAAAATTTATGTAAAACATTTAACGTATATTAAGCATTAACAATATTAGGTAGTTTTGATTAATAGGTGATGATATTACACTTACATAGACTTATCTTATCCAGAATATTATAAAATGACTCTCAAAACACTGCTTCCAGTTTTCAAAAACCTAACTTACAAGGAATCACTAGTCAAAACTACATACAATGAAGGACACAGGATGTTTTTAAGAAACAGTAAATAATTTTATTATTTCCCCAGTCTATCCTACAGTGAGAGAATGATAGAAACATTTTATTCATCCCACAAATATGTATTGAGCATGTATTTTGGGTCAGGTGCTAGGACACAGCAGCAAACGGCACAGGTAGGCAGGCCCCCTGCTCCCAGTGAGCTTGCAGTCTATCATGAAGAGAATTATCAAGTGCATGACTTACAAGTGTAAAGAGTATTAAGAAGGAGAAATGTAAGCAAGTAACAGGCCCCTAAACCAAAGTTCATCTGGGTCAAGAAAGGCTTCTTTGAGGAAATGACATGTCTTTGTGTATTTCATTCCCTTAGAAATTTTGAAATACTGGGGACTGAAATTTCAAACTCACATATGTGGATATAATTAATTGTAATAAAGTCATCTTAAGCAGAAGTTGGATTCTGCCATTGCCACCTGGTTATGGTATACAGTAAAAATTACTTTTGGAAACTCCATAAATTACTCCCCCAAAATCAGTGTATGTAGTAATATTTATATACTATTGACAATGTTGAATTTTAACTGCACCCTGTGCTCCTGGAAAAGCAAAGTTTAAGTGATGCCTCCCACCTATTTGTGTTGCAAGAAATGAATCACTACAAAACGTGACCCTTCCCCAAACAGCTTAGATAAGAATTACAGATGCCCTCTGTCAACCTAAATAAAGAGGTAAACTGAGACAAACTCAAATTACTGGAAATTGAGCTTATTCAGGAATACCAGAGGAATTGCAATTCAGGAAACACATGCTGTAGCAAGTTATAGATGAGTCCACTGAGGGTTTCAGGTGGGCTGTATTCATGGGTAAGGAGCACAAAAAGGGGAGAAGTCCAGCCAGAGTCCAGGCAGTAAGTTCACTGGGCTTGAGGATGGAGAGAGATTCTTGGCAGATGTTCACTGGTCAGGGGATAAGTCTCTGTCTTCTGTAAATCAGGTATTTAGGGAAAATTATCTCTCAGTTCTTAAGTTTGGTTCTTCTGAAGACACATGCATGGGATTCTCCACTTCTTATTCTCCAGTTTCATTTTAGATTGAAATCCTTTCACTCCCCCTTGTTACCTATGATGAGACCTTCCAAGTTCTCATTCTTTGTTTCATAAATGACTAGTTGAACTGCGCATCCCCACTGATCAACGTTAAGAAAATGCTTCTTAACCAAATTTTGGTAACTTCTCTCCTTTCCCAAGGTTCCTGAACTTTGGTTCACCCTCAGCCTGAACCAGCACACAACCTACCTGAACAGACTGGCCTCAGAATAAAACATCCTCTGAACTACTACCAGATCATGCCACTATCTCATTTCACTTCTCCCCATCTGGTTCTTTCTAGTCTTGTTTACTCCTCTCCATAAAGTAAAGCCAACTCTTTTTGCCTCACTCTTGAGATGCTTGCCATTCCCACATCTTGCAATAATCCTTTCAAATAAAGTCTCTCCTCACCAAGTCTGGATTTTTTATTTGACACTAAACACTGGAAACCAACACAATATCTCTCAATAAGTACAATACAATCAGGCTTTACTCCAGCACTTAAAGAGTTTAATGTTTTCTCAGTTGTTCAACGGATAAAACATTTATTTGGTAATAGAGCACAAAAAAATATGTGCTTTCAAATGCTGCAGTCATAAAGATGCAGGAATCATGAGAGCCCTAAGAGCAACTGAGATTGAAGTAACAGCAAAGGCCTGTCTTCCATCCCAAGCTCATGCCAAAATATGCACTCACTGGTGGAAGGGCTGGTGGAAACCCCACTAGGACTTTTTCTTTCTTTTCTTCCTTTTCTTTTTTTGGTCTGGATATATATAATTCAGGTGTGAAGTGATAAACCTTCTCCATCCTCTAAAACACTACAATAGAAAGAGAGACAAAAGAAGAAAATACAATAAAATCTCCTCTATCAGGAATCCTTAGAGGATGTGTCACTCTGAAATGGTGGAGATTTGCTCACTTAAATCTCTTTATAGAACTCTTTCTGAATGGCACTGCATATTTTACTGCTTTCTTCAAAAGGTACTCTAAATATAACTTAACCTTTTCTTGTATGATGTACATTCATTGTTATTTTGAAAGAAAATTCCACTCTAGTATAATGCAGTGATGATTGCATGACCAGCTGTGGTGCACAGGACTCTGTATTGCTGCGCTCCTGATTTCTTTCTTCCTCCTCTTCCTCCTCCATCTCCTCGTATTTCTCCTTCTTCCTTTTTTATGGCTACTATCTCCTTTCTACTATAAAAGGTCCAAGATTTTTTCCCCTCTGTCATTGTATCTGCCTATGACAGGAACTCTTCCCCATCCAAATGTTACTTATTATATGCTTTAGATTTAGGTGGGGGAAATAGGGAAGAGCTGCTTCTAGGACCATTCCTCCCAGGGAGGACTCCAGGAGCTTTGCTACATTAGAGACTATTCATCTATGAGCAAATTACATGAGCTTTAGCACTGGGATCTTCTTGTTCCCACCTTGGCTGTGCAGAGCTGTCTTTGTTTCCTGACTTCCAGCCGTGTTCCAAATGTTGAAAAAGTAAAGTATACAGAAAAGAACATCTTAGAACAGCATGATGATGATACTCAAGGTAAAGGCTATTTTTTGGAGAATTTGAAGGAGCAGGCTAACAGATCATGTGAAACAATTTGATTGGAAAGACCAGTTCCCTCTCAGGTAATATTTCCAAATCAGTAGTTTTTTTTTAAATAGATAGAGGGATCTGGAAGTATGACTTAGTGAAAAAGAACACTGAACTTGGGGCAGAGTACTTGGTTCAAACTGAAGACCTGTCGTGTATTAGTTGTGTGACTTTAAATAAATGATTTGTCTCCACTAATTTTTAGTTTCTCAACTATAAAATGGAAATACGAGTAGTTGCTCCATCTATACATCAATGTTGCTGTCAAGATCAAAGAAAGTAATGTAATTTTGAAGTGGCTTGTAAACCTTTAAAGTATTAAAAGTGAGTGGGTTGTTTAGCTAAACACTGTTCATCATGAATGAAGCACCAACTCACAAGTTTTCTGTGATTCAAGCCTATCATTGCCTCCATGGCAGGTTCCCTAAATCCCCTGATGATACCAAGCACCTAGCACAGTGCTTCTCAAATATTAAATGAACATGAATCAAGTTAAAATGCATGGCTCAATGCAGGTTCAGAGTTGGAAGGCTATCGCAGGGAGAGTTTGCATTGTTAACAAACTTCTAGATGATGCAGATGCAACTCCCCTGGAGACAGTTCGCCGCCTACCTGCAAAATCCCTGGGCACCCTCAGACCTACAGAATCAGAATCCACACTTAATAAACTAACCAGGAATTAGTATGTGTCTGAGAGTTTGAGAGGCATTTTTACAGCTTATAGTACTGATTCTTAAAGTTAGAATGGCAAATTCTCAAACCTTACTCCTCCCAGACTGCTGAGGTCCCAGACAAAAATGAGGAACTTCGTATGGTGCTTCTTATAAAGTGGCAAAGAACTTGGCTGAATTATATTCTAGAGTTTTGTGAAAGGTACAACTTTAGAGCAATGAAATTGAATATTAGCAGAGGAGATTTCTAAGCAAAGTACTGAAGGTGCAACTTGGATCCTCCTTACTGCTGTAGTAAAATGTGAGAGGAAAGAGATGAATTAAAGAAGGACTTGGTCCGCAGAAAGGAACCAGAACTTGAAAACGCTTAAGCCTATCCATATTGCAAAGAAAAAAAAAAGGTGGGGGACGGAGGAAGCTTGTTTGGAAGACAACACTAGGGGTGTGGCTGAGCAACTTTTGGTAAAGAGGTCATCGTGGGTGTGACTCATGGATTTAATCAACCATCTCAGTAGAGCCAGCAATAGGGACGCAATTATATCAGCAGTGATACTACCAGTTTGGACCAAAGGAAGGGCAGAAAAAAGTGGGGCAGAATGAAGGAAGACTGTCAGACTTCTTGAATTCTACAGGATGGAACCTTAGAGTTATCTGGCTGCAAACATGCTTTATGCTTCAAGAAAAGGGAACAATGACCCCAAAGGTGATTCAGAGATCATCAGGACCACCAACTCAGTTTCAACAGGCCAAATGGCCTCTGTCTGACATGAGACTGTGATCCCTGCCTAAGGTCCACGTAGGCAGGGCCACCACCCCAGTGTGTCTGAAAGGCAGGGCATCAGACCAAAGAGGATTATTCTCAAGCTTTAAGATATAATGAAATTTGCCTTGTTAGGTTTTGGACTTGCTTGGGAGCCATCAATCCAGTCTTTCTTTCCTATTTCTCCCTTTTGGAATAAGAATGTCTTTCCTATGCCAGTCACATCATTGTATTTTGGAAACATGTAATTTGTCTGGTTTCACAGGTTCACAGCTGGAGAGGAATTTTGCCTTACGATGAATCATACCTTGAATCTCACTCATATCTGATTTAAATGATATTTAGATGAGACTTAAGACTTGATGCTGTAATGAGCTAAGACTTTGGAGGCTGTTGGGATGCAGTAAGCGTGTGTTGCATGCAATAAGGACATTGATTTTGGGATGCCAGGGACAGAATGGTATGGACTGAATTGTGTGCCCCCAAATTCATCTGTTGATGTCAGTCAGTGTGATTGTGTTTGAAGATAGTGTCATTAGGAAGATTTTAAGTTTAAATGAGGTTACTAGAGGGGGCCCCTAATCTGAAAGTACCAGTGCTTTTATTATAAGAAAAAGAGATTCCCCACCTCATGTATCTCGGGACCTGTGCACTCAGGAAAGGCCATGTAAGAACACGATGAAAAGTCAGATGTCTAAAAGCCAGGAAATGGGCCCTCACCAGAAGTAGTGTGTAATGTGATCAGAATTTACATTTAGAAAAGAATGGATTAAAGGGGGAAAAAAGTGCAGGGAGGCCAAAAAGGTTGTTGTGGTCCAGATGAGATATGATGGTGCTTAGACTAGGGTGTTGATACTGATGGTGGTAAAGCTATAGCGAAGTGGATAGACTCAAAGGGTATTTAGGAGGAAAAATCAATAAAACTTAGTGGTGGATTAGATGTGGGGTTGAGAGAGAGGGGTTGTCAAGGGTACACCCTGGGCTACCAGCTTATTCAACTAGATAAATGATGGTGCCATTCACTGAGACAGGAGATACTAGAAGAGGACCAGGGATATGGAGGAAAGAGCATTACCATTTAAATCTGAGTTTCTTAGGATACAAATAACATATGCAAGTAATACAAATGAACTCTGACTCTTTAAGTGCAAGAAAATGGAGAAGAAATATTACCAAGAGTTTACCAAATCAAAGGATACTGAAGCACAATGCCTGGAAACCAGATAGGAATTAAAGCAGGTCCACAAGTCCAAGAATCAGGGGGCATAAGAAGTATCTTTTAACGAGAATCATCTGAGCAGAACACCCCGACACTACAAGAATTACGCCACTATACTACCAAAGATGGATCCTCACCCTATCTTTATTTATGTGCTCCATATTCAAATTTACAATCCAAGGTAGTAGTGTCTAATTGGCTAGGTCATATGCCTTTTAACCTGTCTTCCAAGGGCGGGGAAAGAGAGGAGCTGACATCTTCAAGGTCAGTTCTGGGAGGTGAAGTGCTTATCCTTTCCAAGACTATATTCACTGGGAAAGGCCTCAAATAGAAATATAGTTAAATACTAGACAGTCAGAAATCAAATGAAAAATGTATGGTCCACAATCTCATCAGTTACTCTATCCGGTCACAAGTCTATAAACTCCAGGTAATGCTTCTTCTTCCTCTAGTTTCATTGTGATATGTATTAGACTAAAAGATAAATTTTAGAGTTAACCACCACTAATAAGCCATATATATTATACCCTAGTATGGAGTGTAAAGAAAAGAACTCCACCAGACCTGTAATTTTGGGCTAGAGAAATAAAATGTGACCTTCGTAGATTGTTCTTCTATTTCAACGCCAAGGATTCTACAACCAATTAGTCACAGCAAAGTTCCCTATAGTAAGCCCATTTCATTCATGCTGCCGTTACAGTAACCAGGCCCACCATTCTTCCATGGGGAGTGACCTGTCTGGCTTCTACCACCTTAGAGACTCACTTATCCTACTGAAATTAGGAAACCCATTTCTATTTCAGCTTCACCCACAGCCTCCAGGGGAGTCACTACACCACTTATGTAATATGCCAGAGCGTCAACCACAATGTATGTCTCAAAACCACAGTGAATGGAAAGTCTTTAGGACCTGCTTGAGGAATATATTTACTGGATGAGTGGACAGGATAGCTCAAATAAATCAAATCCCATATTCCAATCCCCCAATTCTTTGAATTATTTTCTTTATATTATTCTAAGACATTTCTGACATCTCCAGTTCAGTTGTAAGTCTGGGGTAGTGTTAACTAGCCCAGCATTTTACTATCACATGCCATCAGGAATCTCTGACAAGTGAACTCACAGCTTAAGTTCAGTCTGATCAATCATGTTTCTCCATCTTTGGTTATATACCTTAAATTTCTATGCTTATATATGTTTTCTAAATTACTGCTGATGTAAATCCCACAATTTTTTGATATCTAAGCTTTCTCCACCAAGATTTCACCTTTATAACTGGTGCCCTGGGGCTTTCTAGGTTCTAACTCTGGATACAAGTCTACATATAATTCTAGTTCCCACTAGCAGCATAACTGCCTCATTTAAAGGACTAGTAGTCACACGCTGATTCTAGGAATCCTATGTATCCGTCTAGTAAGTCCCTCTACTCTCCTTTTACTGGTGGCCAAAGGAGGCCACCAGTATGATGGTCCTTTGAATTGATTATACTTTAAAGAGAAAAAAAAATTAGGCAGCTCTCATCCTAAACAATTGTCTTGATGGTACCTACAGAAAGATCAAGATGAAAAGTAGATACAAAGGAATAGAACACTAGCCTTCGGGCGTTTCAGCCCTTAACTAGATGAAAGAACAGAAATTAAAATTAAAACATCCAATGTAAATTCCCCTTCTTAAAATCTGGCCCCATCTCCTCAACAAATTCCCTTACTTCCACCAAATCCTCCACCATCCTCAGAAAATTCCTTAAACACCCAGCTATTTATTTTAACTTTCCTTTCCCTACAAGATTTACAGAGAGTCTAGTCTCAAGGCCCAAGTTATACAAGTTACCAAGGTAAATGCTGAAAGCCAGGAAGTGAATTTAGCAAAAGCACCCAAGACAGACAGTAAAAGTTGCTTTGCTCTCCCTTAGAAAACTCCACTTTTCCGGGCTCTGTAATCAATCTCTGCCAGCTTCAGGCCTTCCTAAGCAAAGCCCTTTGCAGATATAACCTAGACCCCCACCCAAAGAGTCCATGTGGTCTAGACAGCAGCGAATCTTTTGAAGGATAAAGCATTTTACCTCCAGTTTCAGAATATCCTACCAAATTTGAAGATGAATTAAAAAGATTAATGGCCACTTACAGTCCCACTCTCAGGGACCTTGTCTGGCTGCTAAGGGGTGTCCTTCCCACCCATGATTATACTGTAGTTATCAGACAAGCCAGATGGCCCCCTGGAAAAAACCCTCCTCACAGAGGAAACAGATGGCCAAAAATTCTCCCAGGCCCTCCTACAAATGATCAGGAAATGGCTCAACTGGAGGCTGATATTCAGGGACTAACAGAAACATTAGCAGAAGTTTTGTCCTCTAAGGTGAACTGGTTTAAGGTTAAATCGTGCTCTCAAAAAGCAGAGCATCCAAAGGCCTTTCCTGAACGCTTTGTGCAAACTTTTCAAAGGCATACGGCACAAAATCCTAAAGCTCCAGAACGTAGAAATCCTCGAATTTCTCCTGTAACAGGAAATTTTCTCCCTGATGCACAAAGACAAACTCAAAACAGTGTGGCTGGGTGGGCTAATCAACCTCTAAGCATCATCATAAAAGCAGCTACTAAATTGTTTGAAAACAGAGTGCAAGAGCACAACAGGAGGGGAAGAAGGAGTTAGAATCAATAATTCGTGATGTGCAGCTTAGATTTTTAGAGAAACAAAAGCATAACTCCGAGAGCAACTCAAAATCCACTCACCCCCTTTCCTACTTGCCTTCAGACATGTGCAAATATAAAAATATCGGGACACTGGAAGTACAATTGTACTTGCACATAAGAAAAAGAAGGAAAAATATAATAGCAATTGCCTAGACTACTGATAATAGACAAATATACTCCAAAGCTCCTAGAAAAAACTTACATTCTTTCTCTGTCCCTTGAAGTTCTACATCTTACCACGTCTTTGAAATAGTAACACCTCCAAAAGCAACTAAAACACACTTCCCCACTCACCAGAGACTGAAAACAAAGGAGGGAAGCTTTTTACAATACAGACTGCTACAGAAGCTTCATTGCTCAAAATCTAGTCCACAGCCTCCATGAGATTACTCGTCAAGGGCAAATACAAACCTTAAACACCTTCTCCATAAATGTTAGTAAAAAGCTTTAACCATTTGAGCAGGTAACTTTACTTGTACTGTCTGGCAGAGATACAGTTTGAATTCAACTGTTATTTATAACTAGTGAGTTTTATACTGTTATAATTGACTTGCGGGTAAAATTTTAGAATAAAAGTTTTGTGTCTGTCTGTTTATGTATGTTTATATATGTGCATTACAGATACAGAATTTTTCTACCTTCAGATGATACTGCCAATTAATCTGTAAAAGAGCTCTAATTAATTGGCTTAAAATTAAGTGCTTACAAATTAAGTATTCCTAAAATTCAGAAATATAGAAACAAACCCAAATGTGTTTTTTTTAAGTTTATGTGATCTGGGATAATCTTCGATAAATAAAAGCTAATATAAGTTTGGCGGTTTAATTAAAACAGAACTGTCTTCAGAGTTATCAACATTAACTATAATGCAGATATACAACTTTTATTCTACCTGAGTTTACTAGTCAAATAAGTTCATGTTATCTTTTACAAAATTTATCAGCATGGAAAATAGCTTGGGATGATGGCTGACCTTGCCTAATTTCTCATGAGGTTTTCAAGTATAGTCTAAACATCATTGTTGGGAACAAATGATTTACATGCATATTAAGTGGGATAAAGGTTTATAGGTGAACTCTTCATCAATAATTATGTTTTCTAAATATTTTTGGTAACTTGAAGCTTGAGTAAGTTAAGTGATATTTATTAAATACCTATATCATTTCCAGTTAAGATTAAATACTGAAACATGTTTTCCACCTTTGGCATCTTATTAAAGAGAAATTGAAGATATTTGGACCTGTCAATCAGCATGTTTTGTGCCACATTTTAAAAATGTACTATGAGAAAGTGTATGCTTCTTGAAAAGTATTCATAAATTTACCAATTTAAAGAATGCTGATTTGACAGTTCACAATTGCTTACTTCTTAATTTTCTCTAGATATTAAGGTTTTTAAGGGTTAAAAATTCTAATGTAATTAAATATTGAGAATAGTAAGAGAAGCTACTCTTTATGCAAGGAAAGTTAGTTGCATTTTTGGTTAAGAACAAGTATGAAGTATAGAGATGCATTTTTTTTTTTTAAGGAAAAATGAAGTAATTTTGTCCTAAAGTAAAGCTGATTATTTCAGAATGGGAGAGAGGAGGATAAAGGACATAGAAGTTTGGGAAGAAAGACAAAACAAAAGAGACAGGAAAAGAATCTTCTGTGGTCAAGTTGGCTAAAAATTAAATTATTATTATAGGGGTTTTTAAAATAAGCTTAATATCAGTAGTGTCCTTATGTAAAACTAAAAATTAATTTTCTTTCATCTGCTAAAAGGAAAAAGTTTTATTGAATTATTAGCTTAATCTTGATAAGATATTGTGAAAGGTTATTTTTTTTTTAACTTTTTAAAGTAATCTTCCTAGAAAACAAATATTTTATGTTTTATCAAAATAATTCTCTATGCTTTATATTATCTTTAATATCAAGTCTTTGATTACTTAAGTAAAGAGCTAAGTTTTGCTCAGCACTGTATAACCTTCTGTATTTGCCTTTAAAATATTTAATTGTCATTTGATTAAATGGTTAATTATGTATTGTTTCTTAGTTGACTTGTCATACTTTTAATTCGAATGTCCAAAACTTTTAATATTTTTGACAAACTTCCCAAAATCAAATTCTAAATGAAGTTTGTTTGTTTGTTTGTTTTGTTTTTGACCTGAAAGTGCCTAGAGATTTTTCAGAGGGCCACTAGAGTATGTCAAAAGATTTGTTTTCTCTCCTTATAAACGAGAAATATCAATCTGATTTGTCTTATTTGATGTGTTAATTTACATGGGAAGCATTGTCAAATAAGAAAATAATACTAAGCCTTCTTTATGTTATATTTATATAGGTATATGTCATAAGTGTTCCAGAAATTGTGTGAACTACTTAGAAATCTGATATGTCTTAGCATGTTATCACTTGTAATTCTAATTACTATCTATAAATACATGTCACAAAAATAACCAAAATTTCCTTGTCAAAAACCTTGTAATGAGCTCTCATCAGATCTTTAAGCATGGGTATTTTAAAAAAATTTTAATGGAGAGAAGGTAATTTTAGGTTTATTTATTTGCTTATTTTTTTTTTAAACAGAGGTACCGGGAATTGAACTCAGGACCTTGTGCATGCTAGATATGCACTCTACCACTGAGCTATACCCTCCTCCCCCCTAATTATGGGTATTTTTAAGTCTTCTGCATTTATTGTTTTTCTCTGATGCTTTTGCAAAAGTGTTCCATCTTCAGAGAAATTCATGGAAGTGACTCTAACAAGTACTCTAGAATACTGATCACTTTCAGATCGTATCATTGAATTGGGTAAGAATTTACAAAACCCTAATGGAGAAACTAATGGCTTTCTAAAACTGCTAACAAAGATCAAGATCAACAAGAATTAATTATATTGGACTGAATGACTTGATGAGGATGATTATAGTTTTTTGTTTGAAACATTGCTGGTTCTTTAATGTTTTGTTTTTCCAGATTTAAGAAAATTTTTTTCTCTTTTTTTTTTTCAAATTACTCCTAACTTAAAGCAGTTTGGTAAAGTATACCTTTGTGAACAAAGATAAAGCAATTACTTTTTCTCCCTACCTGATCCCTCCAGAATTTGAAAACTCTCAGTAAGTGTTCTTATTTTCATGGCAATACAGTTATTTGAATAAGTTCAATAAGAATCTGTTCTCCTTATAACAGGGCACAACTGAAAACGCTGGTTGTATTACCGAGGTTTTGACTAGAATGTCATATTTGAGAGAGATGTGCATAGACTCGGATTTGACCAGTTTTAAGGAACTAAGATTGGGTTTATGGAGTCAGTAAAGCCACTTAGAAAACAACCTGGTATATTTCCCATAGCGTTCTTGGCAGCCTTATCAGGTAAGGAAGGTCACTTACTGGCAGTTGCAGTAACATCAGGATTTGGGGTTACCTCAAGAAGAGAGGAATGTACCCAAGTCTATAGATAATTGCAGGGAAAGTTTGATGGCAAGTTCTTGACTTGGCTTCTTAGCCTCAAGGAACTCTTTAGAATTCAATCTGAGACTTTTTATGAAAAGCTCCAGCAAAGCAGATTCAAAAGAGCTTATATGATCATTCACTATTCTTGTTACACTTATGTAAATAAGCAGCTCAAGTTTATTAAATTTGTTTATTGCAAACAAATTAGGCTTATTGTGGTTATCTTTAAAAGAAATGGGGGTAATTATAGGGAAAATTATATTTTAGTAGTACACTTTTGTGTTATCAAATTCTAGTGCTATTAATTGCCATTGAGGTTTTGTTCTCTGCCTGTAAACTAGATGGAATCTTGAATTCTAGTTTTCTCCAGTATCTAGTGACAATTCTCTAAATTAATATTTCTAATTTTTCTCCCACCCTTCTGACTCTAACTCATGGAGAACTAAAACTGCCCTTTTCCTGAAGACATGCAAGCTAAAATAGGACAAGCTGATATAAGCTTCAGATAACTGACCACAACAGCTCATATATGGACAATCTTTGCACCTGCTGCTGTGTGGGCCACTCAGACAGTCAAAGATATTCATACCACAAACCTGGAAAATCTGTCAGATGGCCACTGCCTGCTCTTATCTATCTGAAGATGCTCTGAGCCTGACGTCTAGTAATCTTCTCTACTGGCTCCCTTCAGAACTCAGAAACTAGATTTATGGTCTATTCCAGTTATTAACCATTGATTTTCTTTTATTGCAATCTAAATGCCCCATTAAATACCTGAGAGAGCTTGCACAGCACAGGCCTAACTTTGGGCACCCACCTGCATCACCAGCGCCTGAAATGAGTTTATCTGAACCAATCTATTATCAGGAATAAGCAACAGGTTCAATGAGATGGAACAATCTACCAAGTCAACTTTTGGAGACTAAACTTCTCGGGAAAGTTTCAAAGGCAGGACTGAGGGCAAACAAAATATGCTACCCCAAAATATGCCACTTTGATTATTTTTAATTAAAGTTACTTAAGAGCGAGCCAGTGAAGAAGGAAACTTTGACCCTCCTTTGTCCCCCATGAAAGTAGGAAATAAATCTCCCATGTGAAGCTATCTTCCCTATATCAGGAAGGTAGAAGGCATTCTTATTACCAGAGATAGGAAATTCAAGGCTGAGAAGACTGTATAAACAAACTTTATTACTTCTTTATTAATTTGCTACCCCAAGCCCAAACCCCTTTGTTTTGTCAAATCTTCACAAGTAATTGTTTCTTTACCTGAAAGGTATAAAGGCTGCCTGCTTTGGTGACTTTTTTGACTCTCATATTTTTATTAGCTCCCATAAATACAAAATTAAATTTGTTTTTCTCCTATTAACCTGTCTCATGTCAATTTAATTATAAAACCAGCCAAAGAACCTAGAAGGGAAAAGAGAAAATTTCCTCTTTTATATAATATATGTACAAAGGCATTGTTGTGGGGAAATTGTTAAGTTTTTTTCTTTTTGTTGGGCCATATCTTCTAAATTTTAATAAATATGTATTATATTTAGATAAGTTTATAAAACTATAAAAATAAAAAGGTAAAAGTCAATTTAAGAGGAGAAAATGTAAGGTTACTACATGAAAACAGAAAAATAGAAAATTTCTCAGGATGTCTGATTTTTATTATTTATTGAAGGCATTCAGAAAAAAATGGTTTCAATTTGGTAGAATTAACTGAATACAGAAGAATCAGACATAGATTCTGCTATATATTTGAAAATATTAAATATTTGTGATTTAAAAAAGTAATAGTAGTCAATTCTTCAAAATATTTAAACTTTTTGAGTTAAAGATCTTGGAGATAGATGATAGATGAAAGGAAGAAGGAAAGAAAGAGAATTGATATAATAGATACAAATTTTATCCTTTTGGTCTTCTCAGTAATCATTGTATTGGGATTCTGATGCTAGATTTTCTAAGTGCTTAATAATTATTACTATAGAATAATAATAAAAAAACTAGTATTAACATAGAATATTATTATATCAATAACTAATAATATTATTAATAGTTATAATATCTTAGAATTGTAGAGCATTCTCTGATATACATACAGTATCTAATTTGATCTTCAAAACTTTTTCAATTAGGAGTCCCCATTATTTTACAGGAAAAAATTGAAGCTGAGTGTTTGAAAATCCACAGAAGTCAGAACTAGTTTCAAAAACAGGTCTTCTGATTCCTAATACAGCTCTCTTGCCCCTGTATCATTTTGCTTAGATTAAGGTGTCCATTCTGAGCAGTTAACTTCTTCTGGAAACATTTTGGTCACTACAGTGCTGTGAGGGACAGTTATTTTAATGGTAATTTTCCACACATCAAAAAATATGAGTGGAATTACTTGTCTATGTTTTACTTCATAGGAAAGAGTGTAGAGTTATAGAAGTGCTTCATAACTTTAAAACATTCTCTTGGTTTGACTACTCAATAAAAATATATCTTTCTCAAGCTGAGAATTTGTAACATTTTCCTCAGTGTTCTTGAAGATCTTTTTTGGCTTTATACTCTCTACTTAACTACTTTTTGGACTTAAATATTTAATAATACCATTTAGTGTGTTGTCAACTTTATCTTGTTTTTTTTATCTTTTTTTGCTTAAGGTATTCCATGGTTCTTAAGATTCTTATAAACAAGTTCTGAGAGGAAAACATTCTTTTTGTAATAGCTTTATTCAAATATAGTTCACATAAAATAAAAATCACTCATTTAGAGTGTACAATTCAGTAGGATGTATTATATTCAGAGTCATGTAACTATCACCGCAATCAATATTATAATATTTTCATCGTCCCCCCTAAAAGAAACCTTCTATCACTTAGCGGTAACTCCCCATTTCCCCAGGACGCCAAGCTCAATGCAATCACTGATATACTTTCTGTCCCTATATATTTACCTATTCTAGATGTTTCTACAAATGGAACCATACCATTTGCGGTCTTTTGTAACTGGTATCTTTTTTTTTTTTTTTTTTTTTTTTAGTTTTATTTGGGGGGGGGTAGGGGGAGGTAATTAGGTTTATTTATTTATTTATTTTTAGAAGAGGTACTGGGGATTGAACCCAGGACCTCATGCATGCTAAGCATTCACTCTACCACTTGAGCCACACCCTCCCTGCTGTAACTGGCACCTTTAACTTAGCATAAAGTATTTAAGGTTCATCCATGTCATCTTATGCACCATCACTTCCTTCCTTTTTATTGCTAAGTCATATTCCATTGTATGGATATACCACATTTTGTCAGTTGATGATATTTATGCTGTTCCACCTTTAGCTACTAAGAATAATGCTGCTACCTATTATGAATAATGCTGTTATAAACAGTCATATACAGATTTTTAATTACACAGATATTTTCATTTCTTTGGGGTTATACCTAGGACTGAAATTGCTAGGTCATATGTTAACTCTATATTTATCCTTTTAAAGATATGCCAAGCTGCTTTCCAAAGCAGCTGTGCTGTTTTACATTCCCATCAGCAGTGCATGTAAATTTGAAACACTTTTTTAAAGAGAGGGAAATGATGAAACTCTACACACTTAATAAAATGTACTCTGGCATATTATGTCTAGTCTATTCATTAATTGAAAAGTTTCACAAATTTACATTTCCTGACTTTCTTCTTATAGTAATTTATTCTATCCTATAAACATCTGTGGAATAAAAGAAAATAGCTCCACAATTACTTAAGTAAACTAAATTCTTACTTTTAAGAATATTGAAATTAATTTCTTGATAGAGATATGGATTTTAATATTAAGAATTTTTTTAATGAATGGCACTTCTAGGCACTTAGTATTTTCATTTCTTATTGGTTATTGTTCAAGATATGATATATCATCATAATAGAATGCATTATACCCACTTAATATTTGGGAGAAACTGGAGTACTTAATGATCTTAGTGGATGTTCAAAAGCTGCTAATAATCCAAGAGCCAGAATAAATGTCTCAAACTCAACTGTTGATATTTTAAGCCCAGTAATTTGTAGAAACCCTATATGAGACCCAGCCAGTTCCAGACCGTTAAATCTGATAGATATTTGGGTCACTGGCTTGGAATTCTTCTCTTCTCCTTTCCTATGTTAATTTCAGTGTGTTCCTCCCATTCCCACAGTCCAGACTGTACTAATTATACTGAATAAATAGACTACCAGTCACACATTCAGTAGATATAATTTGTTCAGGTTCTATCTTGAACACAGATCTGCTTTTACCCCAGCCCTTAAATGAAGCTACATACTGCAGGGGAACACTTCAAGTGAACTTGAAAAATAAGTTCTGTGGACAAAGAACCACAAGTGAATTCCTATTTATTTACAGAGACCCAGGGCTAAAACATAGTTCTGCCCTTAAAGGACAATATGAAAGACCAGACATGTAGTGCAAACAGCACATTTATTTTGCAACTGGGAAGCCAAGTGCTGTCGTGTCAGAGTTGTAGATAGTTTCTCCAAAATAGGAACAAGAACATGTGGTTTCATTTCACTTTTATTTCATGAGAAAAGTTTCAATTGGGCAGAATAATGTATCATAATTTTTCCTTTTTTCTGAGTTTGGTTTTTCTGAAAAAAAATGTGATCTTTTTTGGGACAGAAATGGAGAGAAAAAATACTTTTTAAAATAAAAGGCTATTTTAAAAAAATATATAGCTAATGAATTTAAGGAAAAATTTTATCTCTTTTTCTGGCCAGAGGAAAAAAACTTTTTCCTTTAGTTTCACTCAGTTGAGATAGTATATTCTCCACAAGTCATAAAATTCATTTTATATACAAGGGCTCCTAAAGGGGGTTGTTGGCATTTTCTGCTCAGTCTTCTGGCCTGAATCCTTGGTTTCCTGAGCACTGAGCAGTAATACCATTCTCCTCACTTTGAGACCTTGCCATCACTCACATTTTCTCAAGACTTTAGGACATATAAATATGGTTAGTTGGCTTTTTGGTCCTATTTATACAAAGAATGGGGTAATATTGTAGGACCCTCTCTCTATCAAACCTGGGGCTCTTCCCCCTCACTTTTTCTACAGTGGATATTATCTCAATAGAGGACAGAAGTTGAAAAGTGACAACCATATGAAGAACCAAATAATCCAAAATTTCTGCCCTGCCACCCTTTTCTGGTTCTTCCGTATAAGAATCCTATAGACACTGTTCTTTCACCACTCCTGACATATTTAGTTCCCTTTTTAGGGAAGGGGACAAATTGAATTAAATTTCTGAATGCCTATTGTGCCAGACACATTTGTTATATCATTTAATCTAAGAGCCACAGCAATGTTCTAGATGACGAATGAGAGATATAGAAGATAGGTGACTTATCACTCATGGTCACACAGCCAAGGACATGTGTGCCCTCTATAATAAATTACTCTCTCATTCAAACCCTTGCCCAGTTACCTCAGGAAAATCTCTCCAGGTGCTTATTTAACTTTTTCAGTTCCTTTGTTAATCAAATCAAAACGAAACAGGAACAAAAACACCCTAAGAGTAGCACTAGGGATACACTTCAAACCAAAGAAAGCTATATGCAGTGAAGAAAAACTATACCTAAGAACATCCATAAACCTTACCAACTTTGCAAGTTCATTTAGAATCTTCCTGAAACAATCACTGTATCTCCTTGTCTTCCAAGTAAATCTGTTTGTCCTCAGGCTCCAACAACGAAGATAAATAAAACACTTTCTAATGCAATGCTGCTTTGATTACTAGCATTGCAACACTATTTTTTCCAACATTTTATTCCACCCGAGGGTCTTAGATCTTTGTAGAGCACACTAACAACCAAAGCACCATTTACAATGTTTCTGTGGAGAAAAATACTCTGAAAAGTTCCAAAGAGCCAATGCACAAATATTCTGTGGAACATAATGTTTTTAAGTTGGAGACTGCTAGTATTTATGAAATGAGTGTTCAAAACAAAAACAGATCTTTCAATAGGAGCATGCAGGGACAGAGGGGGCTCCTTGATTCAGACTCTTATTTATTTCCCCCTCCCCTCAAACATACACAAAGTTTACTGGCGTGCCATAAAAATAAGCTACTCAAGCAATTCCAAAGTAAGTTGAAAAGAGGGTGGAAAAAAGAACCAGAGATGTGACTATAACCCCTCAAATGACCAAGAATATCACTGATAATTTATTTTAAAACTTTGGTTAATTTTACTAAACTTTGTGTAAAATTCAGCATTGCCCACTGAAGTATTGAAATTTCAAGATTAATGTTCACAATGAACTATTTTCTACATATTACATTTTGGTTTTGTTTTGCTTTAAATAAAAAATAGCAAAAAACCTATTCTGACCTAGAATTTGAAGACAATTAGAAAATCAGTATGGGAAGATTTTTATCAGAAATCTTACTTATTGGAGAATTTTACTAATCATTACACATACATGTTAATTCATTTCTTTTATTGGACAACTTTTTATTTTTAAATCAAAGAACAAAGGATTCTTCCATAAACCTAGTACATTCTAGAAAATTCCTACTAAGAAGTATTTTTGACAATTTAACTTTTGAGAACTTACAACTTTATAAAAACATTCATTCACCAGTTTATTTTTAAATATTGTCACTTTCCTCTATAATCTTGTTTATAATTATCTTTATATTTAATTTTAGGTATGTCTATGTAAAAGTTAAATCTACCCTTTGTTAAATGTTATTTTAAAAATAGCAAAATCCAAGCAGTCAAGAAACTTGGGGATTTATTTGTACTTTTGGTATCTCTAACCAAAACCAGTTTAAAAAATTACTTGATTCTAAACATTTTATCTTGAAACAAAAAAAAATTTACAAACTATCAAAGAAAGATACAGAGATATAAGTATTGGAAAAGGAAAAAGTAAGGATTAAGTTTGCAAGCAAACTTGCAAGAAGTACAAGGGGGTCATTTCAGGATTGGTTAGCCACATAAGAAAACATAGCAAGTATTTAAACAGAAAAACTGCACAAAATTTCTAAGGTTGCTAAATTTGTATTAGATTATTCATAATGAGAAAACAGCAACTTTATCATAATCATTGTATTCACAAAGATCATGATGTGTCTTCAGGTAGGTAAGGTCAGGTGTCTGGATTTATGGGACATAGTCAAGGTTTTATTATTTGGGGACCAGAACCAGTCCCCTTTATTTTTGCTTTATCTCAGGATACAAAACAAAGCATTGTGTTTCCAGCTGTAGAATATGAGGTGCTTGTTTGTGGTATTGAAATCAGGACAAAGTGTCAGATTTTGCTTCTATAAAACGCACATTTTTACGTATTGAACATCTTGTACTCCTCCCTTACCATGAATACATAGGCCTTTGCATGGTTATTTTGAAAGCCTTCACATGGTTAATTTAATTGGTATGTCTCTTCAAATACCTTCTCTGTGAATTTTTTTTAAACTTGCTCTAGCCCAAATATGAGCATTCCCACGTTTCTCATCTTACCTAACACAAACTGGCACCCTTTAATACGTATCCCATAATTAACCACCCATGCTAACTTCTTGTTTAACAGGTCATTAAAGCTAGCCTTCACTCATGATAAATCTGTTTTATATGAAAAATAGATAATAAGAAAGCAATATTAAAATAAGCTTAATAATGATGAACAGAAATAAACAGACCAGTTTAAAAAATTTAAACACAATATAGGTAAGTCAAATTTAAAGTTTTTAGAAAAAAAATTATCTTTAATCTACATGCTAAATTTTGAATGTTTCCACCTTAACTGATGGATTAAGTGCCAAACTGGTTTGATATCAAAAAGAATGCCAGAAATAGAATTATAAAGTCTTTTCATCGCCACTTTAACATGCACTTAAAAGTAGATTTTATTGCTTTTCTGGAATACTTAGTAATACTTATTTTAATGTTTCTAAATATTTTTGTGGCTATAAGAAATAATTCCATTCTTAAAACATAATAGTTGAAATAATAAATCATCCCAAAAAAGATGATCATAAAGAGATTGGCTTTTAGGGTAATTATTATCTATTTGCCAAGAGGTAACTCAATTTTAGGATGTTGTTGGAAACAATATTCACAGTGACAAACTTTTCAGCCTATCTACAGGTTGCGGCTTGAAACAAAAATTACCCTTCCATCATTAAAAATAAAAATCATTTTTTTATTTTTCAGTCCTTCTAGACATTGTTACCCTGCTTGGATATGCTGCACTCTTCTGGGCATAGAATTTCATAACAGTTATCAAAAAACCAAGCTATACAGTTGGCTTTATCAAACAATAATTACCTATTAACAGAAACTTTGGGTGTATGACTCATTTTACACAAAACAAATAATGATGGTCAAAATGAATACTTAAATGAAAACTGTAATAATGATTCTTTAATTTGATGTTTTCTCATACAGTTTACCACCTGAAACCAACTGTATTATGGGCATCTTCCTGAAAGGTGTCAGCTGTTTCCTTTTAAGACAACAAGCAGAAGCAGAGCTAAAAATCACGTTTCCAGAGAAGAGTGAGGGATAGAGAATAAGTTTGCTACAAACCAACCTTCAGAAATGGGAAATCAGCCAACTTTTTCCTCTTTGATAGTCTCATATGCAGAGCAACGGGGGAATAACGAACACACTTTGGAAAGTAACGCTGTCTTGAAGACACTATTGGATCAAGTCCGTCCTTCCTTAGAAGGAGTCAAACCCAAGACTTAATTTCAAGTGTTAAAATTTATTACTTGAAGCTATGGCAGCATAAAACTGTCTTCTTTAAATGGAAAATATGACCAACTTGTATGAGGTAAATGAATTTTGAAAGTGGGAGTGGGTGGGGGAGGTACACTTTTTTTTTTTTTAAGGGGGAGACGATGTATACGAAGAATCCTAAGCAACCACAAAACCGTAAGTCTCTTAGGATGTAAAAGGAGGTTAAACCAGAGAGCTCAAAAGCTGAGCTCAAAAGCTCTTCGAATCACAGCTCCACACCGCTCCACGCCGAGGGACTTTTGGGTTAACCGCTACCAGGCACCGAGGGAATCCCTGGCTGGGAGTTAAAAAAAAAAAAAAAAAAAAAGGAGGGAGCGGGTAACTGGAGAAAAGACTCGCTTAAGAATGACCCAGAGTCTGACAAATCTCTGCGAGACCCTGCCCTTCCCGGGCTCCCCTCGGAGCGGGCCCCAGCACAGCCAGGCTCAGGTCCGAAAGTGGCTGCAAGGGAGGTCCCGCGTCAGCCCAGGCGCCTCCTCCGCAACTCGAGTCTAAGCACAACCTGGGACCCCGGCCGGAGGCCGGCAAGGGATAAACTCCCCGATCCGGAGCACCACCCGCCACCTCGCGCCCCGGGCCTCCGCGACGAATCTGACCGCCCTCACTGCCGCCGCAACTCTCTCCCGCCTCGCGCCTCTGGGCCCCCGCGACCCCTCCGCCCCCGGCCGGGCCCCTGCGAGGCTGCGTTTCCCGTAAACTCCCCGCCCCGCACGGCCCCCTCCCCGCCCGCACGGCCCCCTCCCCGCCTCGGCCCCGCCCCCACGGGACCCTGAGTGGCGCGTGATTGGCCCGGCCGCGCCATCACTCTCCGGACGCGTCACCGCCCTCATTTCCGACAGCCTCGAGACCGGCAGTGGTATTAGTGCTCGCGGGGCGGAGGCGGAGGGCGTCTTGCTCCCCTGCTCTTCTAATCGCCCGCGGGTCGGCGCGCTCGCCCAGCTGAGCGGCGACCGGGGTTGTGGAGTGGCGGGGTTGTACGCTCAGCCGCCGCCTGGGAAGCGGAGACAGCTAGTCCCAACTCCGGGATGGGGAGCGGGTTAAGTTGACGAGCCTCCCACCTACGCTGCTCCCCTCTTGCACTGAGGTGCGCTGCCCTCTCCAGGAGGTGCCCGCACGCGGCCCTGCTCCAGGTGTGCACGGGACACCCCGCCCCCGGGACCCGAAAACTTCACCTCAAGTCCAAAGAGTGGGGTCCGAAGGCGGTACCGGGAGCAGGACTCGACTCCGCGCGGGGGGAGCTGTCCTAGCGGCTCGCACGGCCGTCGGAGGGCGGAGACTGGTGGAAACTTTATCACCATCATCGTAATTACTACGCTTTACTGTTTCTCTCCCCGCAGGGGCTGCAGCTAGAGGTCTGTCGCGCGTGTTTATTTACCAAAGGAGCCGCCCCGGGGAGAAGACCGGGAGGGGAGTTGTTACCCCAGGGGATACCTGCAGTCCAGCCAGGGGGTTTGGGCGGCCTGGATGCACAAGACCCAGCCCCGCAGCCGCTGACGCCGGGCGGCGGCGAAGTTTGGCTGCTGAGCGGCGCGGCGCAAGGCCACTGGACAGCGGGCAGCCCGGCGGCGGTGGCGACAGGAGCGATGCCGGTGGGGGGCCTGCTGCCGCTCTTCAGCAGCCCCGCGGGCAGCGGCCTGGGTGGGGGGCTCGGCGGTGGCGGCAGCGGCAGCGGCAGGAAGGGGTCGGGCCCCGCCGCCTTCCGCCTGACGGAGAAGTTCGTGCTGCTGCTGGTGTTCAGCGCCTTCATCACGCTCTGCTTCGGTGCGATCTTCTTCCTGCCCGACTCCTCCAAGCTGCTCAGCGGGGTCCTTTTCCACTCCAGCCCCGCCCTGCAGCCGGCCGCCGACCACAAGCCCGGGCCCGGGGCACGCGCTGAGGACGCGGCAGATGGGCGATCCCGGCGCGGCGAGGAGGGCGCACCCGGGGACCCGGCGGCCGCCCTGGAGGACAACTTGGCCAGGATCCGCGAAAACCACGAGCGGGCTCTGAGGGAAGCCAAGGAGACGCTGCAGAAGCTGCCCGAAGAGATCCAAAGAGACATCCTGTTGGAGAAGGAGAAGGTGGCCGAAGAGCAGCGGCGTGACAGGTCGGTGTTCAGGAAGCTGCCCCCGGTGTACTTGATGCCCCTCATCGGGCCGGTTGACCAGGAGCCCACCGACGCCGCCGTCCGCAACAAAAGGGCGAAGATCAAAGAGGTGAGTGCACCGGGCTGGAAACCCCTCCAGACCCGCGGTGTTTTTCTGGGAAGAAACGACAAACCTTTGAAACTCTTAAAAAGGTAACATTCTAGTGTAGGGGGACATGACTGTAACAGTACGGTGTGAGGGGACGTGGAGGTTTTCCACTTCTACCAGGCGCAGAGTCAAAGGCTCTTTCGTTTTCCTTTCTTCAGTGTCATAGTAGATGTGGCCATTTATGATCTGAGGTTGAATCCTGTTGTTTTTAACTTGCATGCTTGGGTGAGAATAAGCCACACGAGGTAGGTATTAAATACATGGGCAGGTGCTGTGCAGATCTCTTCTTTCACCGCCTGATACATGGTTATTCGTCTCTGAGAACAGTGGCAGTGAGGGTCTCAAACAGCCCCCTGATAAGGCTTGGAGTGGCTTGGAAATGAAGCGTGAATGTAAACGCCAAACACCAATCACGCATGATAATAAGGTTCTAACACTAAGCCAGCACACCTCGCCTTCAGTCATGTGGCCCCCATTCTGCCAAGTGGCATCGTGTCTGTACTTAACAGACTGTAAAGGTGAAACCTGACAACTTCCTATCATAGGGGGCATACTGTAGTTTACTTTTCAAAAAATGAAAAATGTGAAAAATCAGCCGACTGCCTCTTGCATTTCTGGTGATGTCAGAAAAAAAGAGTATTTCATGTGATGCAACAGGTTTGCCTCCACAGCAGCACAATGATGACAGACTTAATCTAGGGCAAACATGGACTTTGATAAGTCTTTCATAATTTCTTTCTGTTATTTTCATTTAGAACTTGTAACATGTGGTTAACTCATGACCAGCTTAAAACTGAAGAGGACCCTTAAAAATCATTTCAGACTATCATTTTAAAGATGAAGGTTGAAGGCCCAGAGGCCCAGAACGAGTTAGTGACTGAGTCAGGGCTTGAAGCCAGGCTTCCTCCTGTGACTAGGCTCTCTGTGGACATGCCTCCTTCCACAGCTACTCTCCCTGCGTGAAACTATGCCAGCCTGGATTTTTACACACTCCAACAGCTGTAGCAACCATATTAAAAGCATTCTATCCCAAGTCTTGATTCTAATTTCTGCAATACATTATGAATGGAAGCGATGTTTTTTATCATTTTTTAAGGTTCGCAGAATCTCTGTGAAAACAAATTATGTGTTTTGACATTGGACAGGTAATCAGGAAAGGAAGCTTCCTGATTCCCCCCATTTTCAGAGGGTAAAAAGAATTTTGAGGTGGTGAAGAGGTATTTAGCTTAAGTGGCTGCAGGATAGAGGCAGCTTGATTGTCGTAGGATTTGTGCTTTTATTATAAAGACCAAATGAATTTGGTTAAGCTGTAATTGAGCAAGTTAAAGTGGAATTGGTTGCCCTAGGCAGAATGTCTTCATTTGTCCCCCTGCACAGATAGCTTCCTTCCACAGCCCAACAGCCTTTCTGTTCTGAGACCCTTCCTCAGGCACAGAGCCCTCCCAGACTTGGGGGAATGGATTTTACTCCCCTGGATAATTTCTGTCTAGCAGTTTCCTTTCTCCATGAAATCCTGTCAGGGCTACAAAACCAGGAAGGTGGTAAAAGCTCTGCTTCTCACCAACCATCTCTCTCTCCTCTTCATCTCTCAGCTTCCTTGAAAATATCCAACCAAAACCTGTAGATAAATTAGCCCCAAATCTGAATCTGCTTATGCTCCACTTAAGTTTGAAGCAGTGTAATTCACATGTTTCATGCCTCTAAATTCCCATGAGCTGCTAGTTAGTGCAGATCACAGTTGTCCAAGGAAATTATTTTAAATACTAAAGACGCATGGATATTAAAAAGCTGTTGATACTGAACAGTGGTTAAAAGTGCATTTAGAGCAGAAGCACTGGGACAGTAGCTGATTCAGGACAGAATATTAACAGTATGTATATCTGTCCCTGTTAGAGTCAGGTTATCTGTGTCTCTAAATCAAAAGGTCTTAATTAACCATGTAAAGGAAATTTATGTAGCCTTCTGTGTCCATGTGGTGCTAACATCTTAGTACTTACATGTTTTGAAACTGCCCAGTCTTGCATAAAGTGGTGGAACTAAAGGGTTTCTTTAAGTTTCATGTTGCCATGAGAACTGTCTCCCACTCCCTGCCCCCCCAAAATCCAGCATAATTAATTACCATTAGTATTTAGTCAAAAGCTAATGGGAAGAAATGGTTGTGTTTTTTCATCAGATTAGTTCAGGCAGATGTGTTCCTTTGTAAACCAAAAAAAAAAGTAACATGTTATTCTAAAACTACACTATAAGTGTTCCGTTTTGGAGAGGAAACAGTGGTATTGATGCCATATTTTCTACTTTTCTAGTTCTCTTTATGTATTTAGATTCTCAATTACACCTGAATGTACTAATGGTTTTAAAAGTAAAATTTAGAAGCTATAAGCAAGTCTAACATGTTGGGAGCTTGGGCTATAATTTCTGAGCAAACTTTTATTTTGTAAATTTGGTTTAAAAAACAGCCAATGCTATTTTTATATTGCCAACACAGTTGTGTTGCTGATACTGCGGTTAAGTTTTTAACAAATCTGTGGCAAGGGGAAACAGTCTGTAATTTCAAATAGGATATTTGTTGCCTAGCACCTTTCACAAAAAGGTCCTGCCTGCTTTTCAGTACTGATTTGATGCATAATAAATATTTGATGTAAAACTTAAAATTGAAATAAAGACACCCCCTATGAAAACTTTGTGACTAAATTAACTCTGAAATTTCCCTGAAATTTATAATACACACATGGTAGATATTTTCATGAGATTGATCCTTTTTAAAATTGTGTTCAAGTTGTCCTTAACTTTAGAGAGCAGTAGTAAACAGTGAAGTACAGAAGTTAAATAGTACCCTAGAAATTTTAGCAAAATAGTCCATTTCCCCTTCTACCCCAGTCTTTTTTAAAATCAGGAGGGTTTTTGGCAGGAGTCCACATAAAGAGCCTATGCTGTCCTTTAGGTTTAGAGCCCTAATCTTAATTTAGAGTATGAACAATTTTTTTCCTTTTTTGGAATTATGGGGAGAGTCCCTAAGTAATAGGGGCTGAAGACAGATTGTCAACGGGATTCCCCCCTTCTCATTCTGGAACCCCCAGTCTAAATGGGATGGGGAGTCTGACAGCTATCTTTGGGTCTATCAGGAAAAGTTTTAGGAACAGACAGTCAGATATAGGGTCAAAGTTGTCTTCTCTAGGTTTCTCAAAACAGGCTTCTGTTTTTTATTCCAGACCTGTTTACTAAATCATAAGTTTAAAGAAAATTTTCATATAGATGGCTAATGGTGAAAGTGCATTTTTATGCCTTACACTAGCCTTAGGTTGTTCTTGAGTCTATAATTTATGTTAACTACTGACGATTAACCTTTTTATTAAAGATCAGACATAGGAATACTCAACCTTAACAGATTAACACAAAACATTCTTATTTTGAAACTTAACTTTCCAATTTATTTGTCTGGGTAGTTCTGGTGTGGAAGATGATATTTGCAAAATAATAAAGGTCACAATTTGAAGACCTGACTCTGAAGGAGCTTAGGTGCCCTTGGGTTACCTTGACTATTCTGCTCACCCAGTTCTGCAACACTGGACATTGAACATGGGCAAATGGGAGATTGCCCCCTGGTTAGGACCTTCCCTAGAGCAGGTAGGTCATGGAGTGTTTGTAAAAGATTTCTCTTTTTAGCAAGTAAATGAATAAATTAAATTTTCAACAGTGTAGGTACTAGAGTAGATGCTGACTGTTGAACATAAATATACAAAAGCAAGAAAAGATTGTTAGCAGATACATTAGTCATGCCCAGCTTGATTTTCTGTAAGCTATTGATCATTTGTATGGGAGGAGTATTCTGTCTTCCTCTTACTGGGTAATTTAACATTCCAATAAAGGAGCTACATTTAGGATCTAGAACCTAGTTAAGACTCTGGAAAAGAAGTTAAGAAAGATGCATTTTCAAGTAAATGCATTTATATTTCTTAGGTGAGCTAATAAACTAAACCACCTTGAGAAATTTACCCTAGTATTTCCTATGTGTAGAAAGTGTCTTTGGATGAGATCTGAATTTGCTAGAATTCAGTGGCTTACTTAACATATTTGTATTAAATTATTTTATAAGCTATGGCAGTACAAATTTTTTATTAGAAAGAGTTTAAAACGTGTGTCTCAAGGTCAGAGGGGAGGAATACTTGCAGATCAGTGTGAATGATGAGGGCTAAATAGACGGGTAGATCAGCACTGCCCTGGACCATGCTTATACCCCACAACCCCACAGAGAACCTGTGGCCTTTTAAGTTCTTCATCACCCACAAAACCATAGAAATGCATGTGTTTGTCAAAGGGGAGTTTTAGTTGGTCAAAATAGGAGCAGCCACACCGTGAGCTCCAGGAATACTATGACATGCCTTCTCCTAAGCAGCCAGAAATGACAAAGGAGAACCAATGTTTGGTAGTTTAAGGAAGAGATTCTTTCTCTGGGGAAACTAAGTCTTAACTTTCCCCTCAGTGTTCTTAGTCTAGTGCCTTGTTTAGTGTTAAATAATTGAACTACCTCTAACCCCCCACCCTTCACTCCTAAATCTGTTTCAAGGTCCTTTACACAAAGTCTGCAAATGATTTGTTCTGTTGCCAAAATATGGCCAAAAAAAATGCCATAAAAATAACTCTCTAATTTTAAAAAGTAAATGTTATGCTCTAAGTCATAAAATACTGTATCTGGGTGAGACTTTAGAGATAGATACAGTAGAGGCAACTGTGACACGAAGATTGTTCTGGAAGTCGCATTGCTAGTTAGTGGTAGAGTTGAGAATAGAAGTCCAGTCCTTGGTGAGTGTTGCTCATTGTTCTAACATGGCTTGCCTCCTAAATAAAATGCCAAAGAGGTGTATAAATTGACAGCCCATATTCATTATTTGCAGATCCTAATGTCGGGAATGTCAAGTGAGTACAAAACATGTACAATTCTGCAGTATTATAACTTTGATCTCGTATTTGTTGTTTACATTAACTATACATTAAAAAAAAATCTTACGAGCAGCATGATTTAGGAGGCCTTTTTAAAACCGCTCAGCAACAACTTGATAAAACATCTTTTCTCCTTTTAAGATATCTGCAGGAAGCAGAGACGTTTGTAATCACTTGGTTGCACTTTCTTTACGAAGAGAGGTGGGGAAGAAAAAAGAGGGAAGGGAGGGAGGAAAAAAGAGGGAAGAGAGGTAGCCTGGAGAAGAGGGGTGTGCTAGTGTGGGGGAGCTCTTTCACACTCAGTGTGCATGCTCTTTTGACATTGCACAAGAATTGAAAGCTAACCTGCAGGACTGTATATTTTTAACGGTGGACACCTATGGGCTCTTCATTATAGGAGCACACAGTTCTCGCCACCCAAGTAGGTCCTGGAGGTTCTCTGGATGCCCTTACCTGTGCCTGCTCCACTAATTTGTAGCAATGTGTTGTGGTGAGAAGGGCAGGTTTTGGAGTCAGATGACCTGGGTCTGAATCTGGCCTCTTCTGTTTATTAGCTTTGTGACTTTAAGTAGTTTGTTTAATCTTTCAGAGCTTCAGTTGTCTCACTTGTAAAATGGAGGTAATAAAAGTACATACTCTGTTGGATCGGAAAGCTCAAATGTGATCAACCACACAAAGCCCTTAGAATGGTATCAGGTATGCAGTAAGTGTGTAATAAATGCTGCTTGCTATTATTACTGTTTAGTCACTATCTAAAGCCATCAAGCCAAGATGACATTGCTTCCTATACTGTTTAATACATCAGGGAAGTGGGTAATGATGCTTCTGAAAGTTATCAAAGACAGTTCAAATTAAGTTTGCTTAAAGGGATGTATTTCCAGTTCATCAAGCTGATCTTTCCAGACAGCTGTGATTTTATTGTGCTACTGTCAACTCTGATTTTCTAAGATTCCTGCAAAATTGCAAATAAAATTTTATCTTTAAAATTACATACTTTTTCAGCTTCTGTAATTCAGAATATGTGTTAAAAAATTAACTTGCCTATTTCTCATAGTCAAAGGTGCTTGTTCCTGAAGTACTATCTTCTCAGAGTGATCACAGTTCTTGAGCTACCTCTTGAAGCATTGAAACTGTTCCCCAAAATAGAGGGAATTAGTAAAATGCATTTTAACCTGTTTTGTCTTTGGAGGAATGTTTTTAAGAAGGGAGAAGAAAATTCTTTACATTTAGCAAAAATTTATATAATTATGATTAATTCTATAATTAGAGCTCAGTCTGTCATCTTGTAGTCAGAATTCACATAAATCACTTGTACTTTGTAACTCACAGATTTGGGCTTTTTTTTTTTTTTCTTTTGATAGCTTTGAATTTAGATTTACTAGGGTATCAGGCCCAGAAGGACCTCAGACCTCTGGAAGCCCAGTACTCATTTTACATAGGAGAAACAGGGCGCTGTGAGCTGTGACCTCCTGAGATTCCCCCAGCGCACTAACTGTTGAGCTGAGAACTGCCTGGGAGCTCTCAAGCCCTGCTCCACCTGGGATACCTTGATGCTAGTGAGAGCAAATGTTCTGGAGGCTGGCTGGCCTGGTCCTCCCCCTTCCTCAACTCTGAATAGCAGGCCAGCAGAGAGAAGCCCCACTGAGACCATCCTAGAAGGAGATGGAATGTCTTCATTTGGTAAGGTATTGCCTGAGAAAGCAATCCTGGCTAATTCTTCTGCTCTGAAGAATGCGGCAGCACTGCCCCACCCCCACGGAATCCTGATAAAGACTTCTGTGATCATTAGGTACCTGAAAGAAAACCAAATGAGATTAAGGCTTAAGAGCATTTAAAAGTCGCAGACCTCATTTCTGTCATGAATACCCTGGCAGTTGCTTTAGGTACGTTAGAGCCCAACAGACCTGCAGATAATCCAGAACAGAGATAATAAAATTCAAAAGCCCATGCATCCTTTGTATTTACTTGACTTTTGTAACTAAAATGCCTCCTTTGCTTCCTTTTTTTCTGTCGGTCTCTTTGTCTCCCTGGCTCTTAAGCTTATCAAAGGCCCCATCCCTCATTTGCTCTAATACTTTCTAGTCAGCCTTGCTCTAAATTCTTTCATACAGTGACACTCAGGCCATATTATACTAGCTTTCATTTGCACTTTTTTGTGTATATCTATGTGGATCTCCCAGCAGATTGTCTTGTCTCCAGTCTGTAGTGTGAGGGTGCTTAGTATGAGAGGAGGCCTGGAAATGAGGGGATAAAAACCTGGTGAAGGATGCCAGGTTCTGCAAGGGAGGTTTAATGACACAGCGCACTACACACTGAAACAGTCTTTGTTACAACACCGGTGGGGATGCCTGTTTGCCTAGGCCAGGAGTTTATGAAAAAAGGTGTGGCAATAATGATGTACACTGGCCTGTGAATGACTGTGGTTGAGACCTGAACCCAGGCCATCCAAAGACCGTGAGCTATTGATGGAATCTTCATATCTGGCAAATCCTTCTTTACCAAAGGATCTTTTCAAAGTCCTGTGAGGAGCACTTGATTCTTCTCAGGGAAAAGAGGGTCCAGAGATAGGAGGCCAGGGCTTTTGGCCCACACTGGGGGGTGGCCACATCCATCTTCCCTGAACTGATGTTCAGGGCATGATTGTCTGACCCTAGTTAGTTCCTTTCTCCCAAGAATATGAGCTGAAACTACTAAAAGCTTGTGTCTCCTCACTGTGTATCTGCCTGTCGGGGCATAAGGCAAAAGGACAGACCTGTGGAATGATTAAGGCAGCACACGGTGTGTACCCAGTCTCAAAATCTCCTTCTCAGCTGCCTGAAATTTCACCGTCAGTGCCTCCTTTTCATTGATGAATTGCTTCTTAAAGGGTGTTGTTAAAACGTTATCACTAAAGTTGCCTGGCAGAAATTACTATCCTTTGAGATTTGTCTTAGCAAGGGTGAGAATAGGTTTATAGAAGCAAGTATCTTTCATGGTGTTATTTCATTATAAAGTGATGCTTGCTTAGGAAAGAACATTTTGAAAGTACACAGGAATAGAAGAAAGAAAAATCCTTCACAGTTCTATCACTCAGTCACAAGCAATGTCAACACGACTTCCCACCCCAACATGTTGGGTATTTTTTCCCACAGTTATAAGCACACTATGTATATATGTTTTTTCATTTTCTTTTAAAGTGCCATTTTATGGTAGCATAATATATGAAATAGAAGCATCATGATTTATTTAATCATTTCCTTGGACCTAAACATTTAGATTATTTCCAGTTTTCTGTTTTTATTTTTTTTAAAGCTGAGATAAACACCTTTGTCCATTAAGATTCCAGCTCATTTTTTGTCTCCATCCCCCATAAGTAAGATTTCTCCTTAAATTCCTGATAGGGGAAATGAATGGGTCTAAGGATAGTAGTACATTTTGAGGGATGACTTTCCAAAAACAATGTACTTTCTCCTGTAATGTAATGAACACAGTCTTTAATTTTTATAAATTTCATAGGTGATGAAACAGTATCTTGTATATTTAGTTTGCCTTTCTTTGAGCAACACTGTCTCCTGAATTGGTTGACTGGTTGGATTTCCTCATTGTGAGCTGTATGGCACAAGGAAGTTTTGAAAGGAGCAGGATTGGGGCAAAGGCAGAACTTGGAGGCCTAAGGAGTAGGGTATCAGAGAAGCTGTCCAGAGGGACATTGGCTCCTGAAGGAAGCAAAGTCATGAAAAGCAATAGATAGCATTTAATTAAAAAAAAAAAATTGCTCCTTCCCTGGGTTGGATGCCTAGGATAAAAAGTGCTCTTTGTTGATAGGTGTACCTACCACGCACTTTGGAACAGCCCCCTTTCCCCCTTGCTGAGACCCAGCCAGCCAGCTTCCTTTGGCTTTTCTTCCTTATTGTCATTGGGTTTTTGTATCAGATATTTGAGGAAGGCAATGGCCTCTTCAGAGATCTTGGGAAGGAGGGAAGGCCCTTCTCTTTTTAGAATTCATCAAGATGGTTTCCTAATATTTTAAGGTCATAGTTGAAGCTCAGAAAGATTCCGAATAGAATTTCAGGAGTGATTTTAGTGATTCCAGAAAATGGCAAGTCTTAACAAAGCTGAATTCTTAAAGAAGAAAAATTAACCAAAAGGAAATTGTTGATAAGATTTCATAGCAATACACATTTTTGTGTTTGAAAGGGCAGGCTAAACTTTGTATGTTAGAGGCCTTTGGTGTTTTAAATAGGATAAATGTAGATTTTTGTCTAAGATATTTTATTTTAGAATAAAAGATTTGTTTATGAAGTTAGGCTCTGGGTTTTTGGGTTTTGGTTTTTGATTTTGTGCTAACTCCTTCAAATAAATGTATTTTTAGTCATACTTCTTTTTAAGATAGTGAAGAGCTGCACATTTTAAAATGTATTTATACTCTGACCTTGGTTAGTTCATAGAAGTCTGCCAAATGCCAGAACTGTTTAAATTGGGCTTTGAGACTGTGTTAACATGGTGAATAACGATTGACATAAATGTACTATGTTATTTTTATAAATTGTGGTTTGAGATGATAGTAATTTTTAAATATTTAGGATGCTGGTCTCTGAGACACATTATTTTTGTAGTCAACTAGCAGTGTTGTTACAATATATATAGTCAACTACAGGTTTTCGTCTCATGGTTAGAAATGCCTGAACTGTGCATATTGTGATTTCAAGAGTTGTTAGCCCAAGTGAGCAGTTTTGTAAGGCATCCTCAGTAAGTGTAAGAGAAACATTACATAGAAAGAGGCATATTTTATATTTGGCATGCATTTAATACATTGTGTGCATTCACTCATACTATGCATGTTGATTAGTCTTCATTATTTAATCCTCCTAGGATTTGCTTAACTTAAAATTTGTGATGAAGAATTTAGCTAAAAAAAAAAAAAAAAAAAAAGCCAGTGGGGTGGAGGCACAATTGGAGGAGCATAACAAGTGAAGATGATTTATTAAGTACTGTTGAATGCTGCTTTAGCAGTTAAGATGAATAAAAATTATGATTTGTTAAGTGTTCTATCAGTATTAAGATAAAGTCATAGGAGAGATTAGAAGTACTTCTGTTTTCACTTCCTCTGAGTGTATAAAATGTCTGTGATGTTGGTTCTTCATAGTCATGAATCTGTTTCCTGACCATCATGCTGAGAGTATGAGAAAGGGTTGCCCCCTTATTCATCCACCAGCGGGGCTAGCCCTGGACCTTGCCCATAAGAGGACCCAGTAAATATCTTGCGAATGAATACACCTTTTCAAACAAGTGTACTGGGAGGAGTTAAATATGACACCTTCCCCTCCTTTAAATAATCACATATTCCAAAAGTGGTTTCCACTCAATTGGGGAACCCCCTCTACCTGTCCTCATACGCTACAAGCCATTGTCTTGGAGTGAAGATTTGATTTTTTTTTATGTCAAAAGTCATTCAGAAGCAGATCTAGTGAATAAAGAGATTTATCAACATAGGAAACACCTTTTCTAGTTTTAAAGTTATTTTCAGAATGATTTATAAAATGAAAATCTGTACTCACTTTTTTACGTGACTTGTAAACTAGCTGTGAAGGTGGATCATCAAAAATCTTTTGAGCAGATGTAACATCACTGAAATAAATGTGGATGCTTGTGAGAGTCCTTTGAAGGTCGACTTACTTGAATATAAAAAGTTCTGTTTTGCTTAAAAGTTAATCTGCTTTATATTTACACCCAGCATTTTGTTTTTCAGGCCTATGATTTTTAAATTAGGTAGAGTCCTCATTTATTTTTCTTCATTATTATCTAGAGTCATGGGCTACATTTAATAAGAGTTGTCATTTTTCTTACATTTCAGCTTTATACATGATTCACCCTAAAGTTGGTGGGGTTTTTTTTTCCTATCACAACAAAAATTGTTGAGAGACAATTGTGTTTTTATAAGTAATGCTTACAGAGTACCGCATCAAAGTGAAAAATCATAGGTTAGTTGTTATTTCCACTAGAGAAATTAGAATTTAATAAAAATTTTCTCTGTAAGAAGGTGTGATATTTTGAGAAAGAACCTTGGTCCTCTGTTTCCCAATTTAATATTGTATCTCCTGAAAAGTGTAGTCTCATGTAAATAATTGCATGGTAGAGGCTTTATGAATTTCATGAATTTGCACACAGAATGAATTTCCAATTCATTCTGCAGATCACTATTAGATTAATCTCCCTAAAATACCCCTTCTCTCACGTTGCCCAACTCAGAGGTTTTGGCGGGCCTCATTTCCTATGAAGCACTGATTCATACTTCAGGCAGCTTCAGAATGACATGGAAGGCAGATTAGCACACAGATTTTTGGGTGCTGCCCCCAGAGTTTCTAATTCAGTAGATCTGGGTTGGCCTCAGAATTTGCATTTTTAACATGTTTCTGTGGGTTATGGTGATACCACTGATCTAGTGACTAAAGTTTGAAAAACATTGCTCTAGAACATCTAGAAGTCCAGACTCCTTAGGCTGGCATTCATAGTCTTCTACAAAGTCTGCCTCTTTTGCTGGAGTCATAGCCCTTAAATTAGGAAGGACTCTGTGCTTCAGCTAAACTTGCATGCTGTCTCCAAAACACATCTAATTTGAGGCTTTGATTTATTTTTTCCTTCTCAAATGGAATATCTTCTCATTTGCTCAGAATCTATGCCACCAAGAAGCCCTCTCTCACATTTCCAACCTTTACTGATCTATCCCTTCTCCAAACTCACATGCATTTGTTGTTTCTGTCTTTATGTGTTGCTAATTTCATGGGCATGTATTATCTTCCAGCTAGATTTTAGACCCCCTCAGTATGGAGATGAGTTTTTCTCTCCTTTAGACTCATGGCCCAGAATTTAGCAGTGGAAGACAGTTTGTCTTAAATATAACCAAGATGAGAAACAATTTAAGTATATCACCAAAATTCTTTACAAACTAGTCAGAATAGCAGAGTGGAAACCCTTCTTAGCCTCCCTTTCCACCTCTGTGAATTGGGGCTAATAATTCTCTTTTGCAAAGTTCTTTTAAGAATTAAAGTAGAAAATGTATGTGAATCTCTCAGTACAATGCCTGGCATGTAGCATTATTCGATAAATAGCACTTATTTATTAGCAACTAGGGATTGATTGAAGTAATAGGTTAAGAAAAGGGGTTGTTGGTAAGAACTGGATTTGAGAAGTCACTTCCAGGAAAAAGTTTTGGCTGTCGTGTTGCTATGTTAACCAATAGCTTGTATTTTCTGCTGTTACCCCCTCCTTAGTTGTTGCCAAAATCCTTGCTTCCTGTGGCAGGAAAGTAAGCATTCCTTTGCCTTGTTTAAATTGTTAGCCCACAGAAGTGATGCTTGTCCTTAGGAAAACCAGGGAGAGGGTGTCCATTCATCAGTGGCCAGTTACCTCTGGCTTTCTGGCCTGGTGTCACACAAACACTTAGATTTTGGGGGAAGGAAAAAAGTGGAGGGGAAGAATGAAATCTAAAATGCCTTAAGGGCATAGAAAGAAATAACAGAAAATGTTTCATTCAGAGATAGCTACGGGTATAAATTTAGCTCAATAATTAGGCGTATGGTGCTTTCATTTAGGAAGTATCTACACCCTCTGTGATAAGATCCATTGGTTATTAGAGCTGCTGCGGCTTTAACTACACTGGCAGCAGAGATTCCTAGTGCATTTCAAACAAGAATTGAAAAGTGAAATGGAAAACAGAATTAATAATTTGTTCTTGGTTGGTTTTAATCTGCTCTTTATTAACTTTATAGTTTATGCCTGGAGGATTAGATTTGGAAACAGAACACCAGCTAATGTTCTAAAAGTTTACTTCCTTCTATTGAAACATATTCTTAAACACTTTCTGGAGAACACTTTGGCTGAATTTAGTCTTAACATGAGAGATGGTACTTAAATTCTTATGATTCAACCTAAAATGATAGAAAACTTTTGATCTATGATTTTATTTTTAAGTTTTTTCATGGTAGATTTCAAAGTAAAATTTATTAATAAAAACTGATTGATATAAAGAAGTAAAGATATTTTTGTTGGCCATGAGTATATTTTATTTAGTCTACTTTTATTCTAGCTTTTTATTTTTTGCCACCATACGACCTCCCTCACTCCAGCCCCGTCTTTTTTTTTCCAGATTGCTGTCAGATTGCTAGTCACCTTAATAATCAGGAATTTAAATCTGTTTGCCGTTGGTGGTAAGGAAAAAGAAGAAAAGTTAAAATAAAAGGAATATTTGTATTGCTCATGCCTTGTCAAGTGTTTCTCAAATTGATTGAAAACAAACAATTGTAATTTTATAGATAGGAAAGTGTCCTATTCCAAGATGTAGCATGGTGTGGTGACCTGAAATACAGAGCTTTAAAAACACTGCCCTCGGGGGGGTGGGGAAGAGAGATACTGCTCATCTGTTTCTTTCTTGATGCTTCTCTAGTATAGTTCATTAGAATATGCCTGTGAATCTGGGTTTCAGCATATGTGCTTCTGTGGCTGTAGTTCTCCACCCACCTGTGATCTGGAGAATTACACTCTGGGTTTTCATAAGGTAGAGGCACTAGAATTTAGGCATTTCGAAGGGTCTTTTGGGGGACTAGGAAGAAATTAAATTTGACAGACTATAATACCAGGACTGACTTAACCAGTTGCAGATTTCTCTTCAGGAAAACTACTCTGGATGTATATGTTCTTGATAAATGAAAGTTTTGACCTAAATCCTTTACTCTGATGTTGATGTGGTAACAGAGGCTTAAGATTTTATAGCCAAATACACCACAGGTAGTCAGGTATTAGCTGTAGCTGTCTCAGTGTAGCTGTATTTTTCTGTCATGCTGTTTACCCATGCTGTTAATCATCTTCCATCCTTTTCTGTTTCCTCTCAGAGAGAGGTGGTGCTAATGACAAAAAGGTAAATAGCAGAAGAGTAGCACAAGTGGGATTATAGCTGTTACACGTCAGATTGCTAGTCACCTTAACAGTCAGGAAGTGACTGGTTATCAGCAGGGACCTAGCAGCACTCTGGCTTCCTGGAACCTTAAGTGGTGGATTCCAGACATCAGCACTGAGTCACAGGCAAATCACCTTTTCCCTGACCTGCAGGCTCTCACTGCTACGCCATAGAATCCCTGGGGGAGAAAGCTGTCCGATTACATGATTAGTTAGCATTATTTGTGGGCCGTTGTCTCTCAGGGGAATTGCTTGAAAGCTGTCTCAGGAAGGAATGCCTTTGATTGGATTTGAAATCTCAGGCATCACCGTAGTGTTGCTACAGTTTTCCAAAACACTGGAGGATTTTTGCAGACAGCACTTTCAGGAGCTGATGGGAAGGTGGTAATCTAAACTGGCAGGGAGGGCAGGTATCTTCCTCTACTTCTAGGTGAGATTACTGCCCCTGTACTTCACTCTGGACTGTCCTGTCTTCACAAACCCCAGGGGCACAGAACACATTAGTGATCATAAAAGGGAGGATATACTGCACTCCAGCTTTCTACCTTCATATAACAAGACCCCAAGTTAGCTGTTTCTTTATTAAATAGAATTTTGCCTTAATATTTTAAATAAGATTTTTATTCCTTAATTGACTCTTAAACCTCAGCTATTAATTTGTAGGTATATTTGTTTATGAATAACAACAATAATAGTAACAATGCTTGGTAATTTTCTCTTTTTCTCTAAAGTTGAGGTAGCTGTCAAGACTAAACATTTAGTTAAAAAATACAGCTTCTTGGTTATACTCTAAAATATGCTCCCTTCTTTCCCCCAATAGCATGCGTGTGTTAGTCTCCTTGTTTTGAGAATAATCTTCTTAAGTGATTTTCTGCATAGCTTGATCTATATATAATTAAAACAACCAATAACTAGATTTTCACAATCTCATCTTTGCATAGATTGTGTCTCCTTTTTCTGCAGTTTTAATTCTAGAGTGGTGAAAAGTATGAAAGTAATTATAGCATACCATTTGTTGAGTGTTTACTTCTTGTTAGGCACAGTGCTAACCACTTTACATACATAAACGCATTAAATTCTCAGAACAATCCTGTGAATTCAGTATTATTTCCCCTATTTTACACACAGGAAATTGAGGCTGACAAGTGTCAAGCAAATTGCCTAGAGCTCCTGGGTGCCTCACCTGGGATTTGATATGGGGTCTGTCTGGCCCTGGCGCGTACCTACTCCCACTGCGCTAGCCCGGATGAAAGCCCCTCAGCCCCACCCCCCATGCCTTGGGGCCCCTGAGGAACTTACCCATCGTGACTCACCAGGACTCCTGCCACAGAGGCACTCCTTTACCTGTAGGAGTGTGAGAGTTGACACTATTTCTGTCTCAGCTTGTGGCAAACAACATTCTGAGTTGGGTTTAAAAAATTTTTTTTTAATACTTAATTCTGAAAGTAAAACCTCTGATCAATTCATTTGGAAAAGCTTTTCTTAAAAGCAGTATTGTATTCAATATATGTGTATACACCTCAATGATACATATGCATATAATATATACATGATTATGTGTGTGTATATAATGATTTCAAATAATATTTGAGGCACCAGTGAAAGTAATTGGAATTTCTGGAAAGTTGTTTGAATCAAAATGGAGAGAAAAAAGATAGTCTCTGAAAGAAAGTCTGAATTTGCTTCCTGTTCTCCCCCTCGTCTTAGGGCAATTATGACTCCTAAATTTTAGAATAAATAATCTTGCAGTTACTTAAATTTCAAGTGAAACATTCCATAAAGTGTGACCATATTAACGCAAATGAAATGTGAATTTTAAATTCATGAAGTATATTACAAAAAAATATGTGAGTCCACGTAATACATTGTTACTGATTTGACACTCAGGTTTTATATAGAAGTGACAACAAAGGCATGTTTAATTGGTCCTAAGTATGGTACACAGGATGGGATAACTCTTTCTAAAGTATATGCAGATGAGGCAGTACAGTAATCATGCACATCCAAACTTTTTTAAATAACTTTAATGTCATTTTCCTTTAACAAACTAAATTAAGAAACATTTCCAACAAGGTCCTTCTAGAAATATTTAGGCATTACCATCGTGTGGGAAGCACTGGAAAGACGGCAGTAAACAAGACAGATGGAACCACTGCCCATCTGGAACCCCCAGGAATAAAGAGCAGGGCCGTGTGATAAGTGCTTTGGGAGGGAAAGTACAGGGTGTGACGGGAGCATGTAATAGGAACAGTTAGCTCAGACTTAGGGGCTTCAGGAGCACTTTCCAAAAGTAGTAAAGAATTAGATATCGAATTTGCATTTTTGGTTGAGACTAGAGTCAGGGGCGTGTGTTAAAAGACTCCAGGTGAGAGATAATAATGGCCTAAATGCACAGAGGTACTGGGGATAGAGAAAGTGAACAGATCTTTGAGAAATTTTTAAAATATTTGCAGAACTTTGTGAGCACTTACATTGAGAGGGAGGGTGGATACGGAGTCAAAGATGGTGCTTGGGTTCCTGGCTTGCACAAGGGGTTGAGTGACAGTGGGGACCCAGGCAAAGGAGAGAAGTGGGGGGCTGTGATGGACTTGATTTAGGGTGCTTTGCATTAAATGAGAAGGATGTCCAAGGAGAGAAGTTCTTTCACAGGCAGTTGGAAATATATAAGCCTTGCAAAGAGAGCACTAAACGAGAGTTACCAATCTTAAGACCATCAAGCCATGGAAGTAAAAAGCTCCCTCAGGAATAGAGTCCTGTAAGAAGAGTCCAGGGTCTAAAGCCCAAGAAACACCAACATTTAGAAGATGTGCAGAGAAAGAACAGAAAGGAGGCGTCAGAAGCGCATGGAGAAAACTAGAGTATGGCGCCCTGGAGCATTTTTGGATTTTTGCTGTTCTGAGAGGTGAGTCTCAGCAGTGTCAAAAGCTGCTGAGAGGCAAGAGAAGGACTGACTGAGAACTGGCCTTTGGATTTGGTAACAAGTTGGTAGAAGGAGACCCCTTCAGCAGATTCCGTTGCATATTTGGAGTGGAAACCAGATTGTAGTGGAGGTAAGGAAGTACAGAGACAACTCTTCCAAGAGTGCTGCCGTGAACAGGACTAGAGAGATGGGATGGAAGCCGCAAGGTGACAGGGATGATGAGTAGAGAACAGGGAGCCTGCTAGGCACTGCTGAGCACACATTTGGGGCTGGCGGCCGTGGAGTTCTGATGGCCCCATCTGCTCACTTGTTTGATTTTCCTTTAGCAGGATGCAGCCGCTCTGACATATCTGGAGGAGGCAGACAAGTAGACTCACTTAGTCTTGGGGTTTTCCCAAGTGTTTGGAACTGAGAGAAGATGCCTGGTCCCAAGTGCTTTTTTGTAGAACCTGATACAAGAATCATTTGTTTGTAAGAATACAAATTCACTCAACTTAGGTTAAAGAAAGTTGGGGGGTGGTGCTATTTATTATTAAAATAAGAGGAAGTATCTCATGGATCCATGTGAGAAGTGCAGCAAGACCTTGCAGGGCCTAGAAGTACGAATCTGGAGGGCACCTGGCACCAGGAATGTTATTCCTCCAGTTTCTTATCCTGGGCTACTTGATCTTTCATCTGTAGATGTATCGGCTTTATTCTTTACTCTGCAAACAAGTTTACATGGCCAATGAGTTTAAGTACTGATGGAGGTTCTAAAAAGCATCTCAGAGACTCAACTCCACATTCCCAGAACAGAGAATCTGACCCATCTATAGTTAGGTGTCTAATCAGCTATGGCTGGGGATGGAGAACTGACTTTTAGCACCAATGCAGCCATGGCACAGAGCCTCCTGAATGTTGGAGAGGAGAGGGTTGCCTGGCTGCACAGAGGTCTCCCACCATCTCTGCTGCATCCATCTTCATTTTTCTCAGTGGAAAACTCTCTGTTGTAGGACTCCTACTTAGAGGCAGATTGTCTGGGGTTCTGGTATATGTTCACTACAGAAAGTTCTGCCTTCTTGAAAGGATAGTTCACCAGCCTTAGCATTTTCATGTTATTTCAGTAACTGTGATAACAAACATGCCTGAAAAATATCAGTTCATGAACCAAATGCACCTGCCCTGAGATGTTCACTATTTAATAACCTATCATATTGCTGCTTTGAGATGTGATGAAGTCCAAACTTTTTAATGGTGAAAACAGACACACAACAGAATTTGATTTCATATTTACAAAAAAAAAAAAAATCTTAGCATTCATCATCTTTCGAAATCCTATCAGCCCATCAAAACACAACTTAAATGTTATCAGTTCCACAGAGTATTACCTGTTCCTGTCCCCCTTCAGCAGAAAATCATTTGTCTTTCTGTGCTTGGTTTAAGCCTCTGTTAATATATTTATTCCAGTTTTACTGCTAAAGGCAGCACATGCAAAGGCAATGAGATGAAAGAGCTCTTGGCTTTGTCACTTATGAACAGCCTTACCCTGTGCAAGTACACAATGCCTTTGAGCCTTTCTCATCTGTAAAAGGGATGATAATGCCTTGTTTTCATGGCTGTTGTTAGGAGCCAGTGAGTGAATGGATGCAAAACTATTTGCTTCCACTATGACGCAGATACTGATTATCTAAGGAAATAGTTTGGGGGTTGAAAGACCAGGTTTCTAAACCCCTGTCAGCCACCTGGTAATTCATAGCATGACAATGGGTGAATTACTGCTCTTCCTTGTCTCAGGCATATTGTGTGTTGTGTTAGGTTTTATCGCTGCTGTAACAAATTATCACAATCATAGAAGCTTAAAACAATACAAACTAATGTTCTGTAGGTCAGAGTCTGAGTGGGCTTGTGTCTTTTGGTTTCTCTGCACTCGGTCTCATAAGGACAAAATCAAGGTGCCGGCTAACCCAGGCTCTTTTTTGCAGGCTCTGGAGGAGAATCTACTTAAAGGTTCATTCACATTGTTGTAAAATTTAGTTTCTTGTGACTGGAGGGCTGAGGTCCCCATTTCCTGGCTGGCTGTCAGCCAGGAGCCTCTCAGCTTCTAGAGGCTGCTTGCATTCATACTTACATAGCCCCTCCATCTTCGAACAGGCAGCATCTGCTGAGGGAAATGGATCTCTGACTTTCCTTTCTGCTGCATCTCTTCTGTCTCTAGCTAAAGAACATTTTCTGCTTTAAAGGCTCAAGTGACTAGATTAGGTCTGCCTGAATAGTCCAGGCTTATCTCTGTACTTTAAGGTTATCTTAATTATCCTCAAGTAACTTTCATTATACCTGCAAACTTTCTTTTTGCCATGTGAAATAACATTTTCACAGGTCCAGGGAGTGGACCTCTTTGTGGGGGGCAGTTCTCCTTAGCACCTGTGGGTATCATGTGTGATGCAATATGTGGAGCTAAGTGCAGTGCAGTCCCTTACATACATTACTCAACAGCCACTGGTGAATTATGTGGCCTGTGGCTGTGGTTTGTGATCAACCAAGCTGTTAGTCAGGAGGTATTTTGTGCCTCGGGTTACTGGTAGGGGAAACCAAACGAAAAGAAGCCAGGTTTTAGAGTAGTTCCTTCGTGTATAACTGACTCTTAATTGCTATATGCAGGTAAACAGGAAAGAAAAACCAGAGATGTATCCACATATAAAGAGTATTGATAAGTAAGAAAAATATTCTAGTCTTTATTCTTACAGCTTTTGTTGAGGCCTTTGATAAAGTATCTTATTTTCATTTCATTATCACTTTTATTTTACAAATGAGTATTCTGAACTCAGTAGGGGTGTGTAAGGTACCCAGTATTATAAACTATTAAAAATCTAGTTCTGATTTGTATTTATTCTCTGTCTATCATAGCAAGTGTGGTATAGAAGTTAGGAGCACAAACTCTAGAACCAGACTCCTTGGGTTTGACTTCCCTCTTTGCCACGTATGTGTTTAGTGACCTTGGCAAGTAACTTAACCTCTCTGGACCTCAGTTTCTTCATCTGTAAAATGGAGGTTAAAATAAACCCTACTTCATAGAGTTGTCATTGAGGATCAAATTGAGTTGTGCCCAGTACATGTGCTGTAGAAGTATTAGAATTATTATTCTAATTAAACCGTTTGTTTTAACCATTGCTTCTCAACCAGGGCTATCTTGCCCCCCACTGCACGGGACATTTGGCAATGTCTGGAGACATTGGTTGTCACATCTGGGGGTGTATGTTAAGACATCTAGTGACTTTTAACTGAGGATATTCATTCCTGACAGCCATGGGGCTCTGAGTTCTACAATAAAATAACAATAATAATGATAATGATAATAATAATGCACATTTTCCAGTGTCAAAAAGAAACCTTACTTTGGCTATCTACTTGTCTATTTTTTAATATGTATACAGATTTCACAAGCGTGTGCTTAACCTCTAGAATACATAATTGGGTGTTAGAAATAATCTGTTCTTGTGAAGAAATGAGTAGAATTTCTAATTTTCCTAATTTTCCAGTGAGTTTTCTTCTGGAGATCATAGGAAAGAAATTACTGAATTCGGGGATCTGCTGTTCCTCTGTCTGTTGAAACACGGTAACAGTCAAGATAACTACCCACTATAGTTACCAATTTAGAATTTACCTACATTGTAGCGTATGGCTTAGAGAGGCCTGAAACATGTATGCTGGTGTCAGTTTTATTTCTGAATTTTATATAAAGCTGTATTTTGTATTTGCTGTCTTCACTCCCTCCCCTTTCATTCTTACACATAGGCAATGATTTAGAATACTCTTCAGCTAGTCCTTTCCACCACCCCTCACCCATGTCCTCTCCACCTCAAGTTCAGCAATTTGAGTTGTCTCTCACTGTCCAGGATGTTTATTCCACTCTCACTTCTCATAGAATTTGTCCTTTTGATGATAGGGTCAGTTAGTCACCAGTACCTGAGCTACCACTGGGTGCACAGAATTGGTTAGACTGACATCCGGGAAGGAAAGCAAAGAATCTGGGGGCTTCCCCTTACCTTCCTCTGTGTTAACTACCTGAAGACACTGAGAAACACAAGACACAAACACAATAACCTGTCGCTGTAAATCATCATGGATTAAGCAGAACACACATGTGCTAGGCACCAAGTAGTTACTCAAAAGTACTTGATAATTGCTTACACGATTAATGATACAGTTGCCAAGTATTGGTAAAATATATGATTGTATTATGATAGAACTAGATTTTTCTGTTGTATTTAACAAATTCTGGCCTTATATAAATATTAGCAAAAGAAGAGTGTTCATTGGTGAGGATGACATCCACTCTGTCCTTTCTGGGTCATTATGTTATACACCTGTAGAGGTTCAAAGAGGAACAACCAGGCGCTCCATTTAAAAGGAACAAACAAAATGTTATTCATACAAACCGTACCTGCTATACTTTGTCATCAGGGCCAGAAACTGGGAAAAGCACTTTACAACAGAATTACAATATTTACTGTGGTCTTTCTTTAAACTTCACAAGTTTGTTTTTGTGATACTCTTTAGAAATGGTGGAACAGTGATAACTACTTCTTCACAGACTTCATGATTAAGAGGAATTAGTTTTTGGAGTAATTGGCATCTTTCAGGGATTTGGACAAGGACCAGCTCATTTCCTGTCGTCTCAGGCTGTGAGAATAGAGAGCCTTGACTGTCTGCAGCCACCTCACTAAGGATTTGGCTGCATCTTTGAGCACCAAAAGATCAAGCTACAGAGCCATTGAAAATGCATTAAAGACTTACTTCAATTTTGAAATGACTGTAACCCAAGTCTTATTTTGCTGCTTCATAATATAGAGCCTTGTGATGAAGACATTTTGGAAAAACTCTTAACAGCTTTACCAGTGAAACATAGGGATTGCTTAAGTTTCTCCACTGAGAATTAGTTGATCTGGGGGAGAGGGGACCTTAGATCACAATGAATCAGTACTTACATATGTTACACTATAGGAAGAACTTTGGTAAACAGGATCATTGGCTCAGCAGCAAACATAACAGAACTATGCTTCTTGCCTGTACTTGTACGTGTAGAATGGCATTTTATTGTGGAGGGCTGAGCCAGTGGCTGGAGGGGACTGGGCTGAAGGTAGTGATCATGCTAGGAAGGCAGTTCCTTTATAAGAGGTGGTTACCAGTAGTCCTGAGAATAGAGCTAAGGAGGGAGTGTGGGTTTCAAAGAATACCAGCAGCAAGGCATATTGTAGTGGTCCTGGGTCTAAACTGAGCAGATTCCAGTACCCAGAGGTGCAAGTCAGGGAGAGAAGAAACAGTGGGACCAGAATTACAGCACTTAGTAATGCTGGTCAGACTTATGACACAGACGTACAGCTGTGCACAGGTTAGCCCCTGTTGGACAGTCTGTGAATGTGGTATCAGCCATGTAGCTGTAGGCACACAGATGTTTGTGAAAGGAATGGACAGTTCAGCCTGGCATAAAGGAACAGGTGGCAGGGTTGGGAGTTGGAGTCCAATATGAGGACAGCTGAGCAGTTGCACCCCACTGGCCCACTGAATCTGTTCTGGAGTTTGCTCTCTGCCTGGCTGACAAAGGTTTCCTTCTGTGAACACATCCTACAGAAGCTGACCATTGCATGGGGTAGATGTTTGCAGGTGATATATTTTAACCTATTTACTAGATTTTAGGACCTCAGATCTTTACCAATAAAATTTTGAAGTGGGTAGTTAGTTATTGGGAGGGTGTCCTTCTAAAACAGGACTAAAGCAGCAGGCAGAAGGGACAGATCTCTCATAAATCCTGACAGAGCATCTTGGGAGAAGGCAGAATATTCTCCTGGTTCTGAGAAGCATTTTAAACAAGGATATTCTAAATCAAGTTAGAGAGTCCTAAGCCAAGGACAGTATTTTATATTCAGTGCTAGGAAAGTACTTCCTGTCGATGGTAGAAGGTCATACTTCTCTATTTGGAACAACAGTCTTGTTTCCAGAAATGAAGGATATAGAATTCTAATATTGTTCAAACAATGAGAAGAAAATACATAGTGTAAGACAGTCAGTTTATATGGAAATTGATAGTTGAAGATCACAAATATACTGACCTATTTTAAATAAGACTTGATGTCATTATAATAAAACATAGGGGAAAAAGTTGTATTCTTTCCTGTATAAATATATATACATATACATTAGAGGGAGAAAATTTTTACATTAGAGAGAAAGATATTGTAACTCAGCTATGACACTCCATAAAAGTAGATAAAAATTAAACACTTCAACTATTATTGTTAGTTTTACTAATCAGAAGCATAGTATCTAGTAAAAATATGATTTTACAATTTTTTTAACCAGAGCACTTTTTAGTTAGCTTAACAAGAATGGCATACAAGTATTAGGGTAAATCAGTTTTTACCAGCATCACAGATAGGTTCTCTTATAGAACTTATAATCCAAAATTATAACATAGCCATCTTCTTTGATAGTAATATTTACTTGAATAATTTATCCCACTTTGAATAAGTATTTTACTTTTTTCAAGCAAAGTGGAGGAAAACAGCTCAGATTGTCCCATGAAGTTACTATTTTCTGGGTGAATCCAAGAACCCTGACCACATCCTTTTTCTTTTTTTTAACCAGTTATGCCTCTCTCCCCAATCCCTGCAATACACTAGACCTTTAAAGATTGAGGAAAGGACTCAAGTACCATAATTTCTTTGATTAATCGTATTATTTATTATTATGCAACTGTTCTGATCAAACCTTTAGAGTGGTTTCAGCTACCAAACAATATTATGAAAAGAAATAATACAGAGGAAAACTTCCCCTTTCCGCAGATTAGGGGTATGGTATAAGTCCAGTTTTGATATGATCACTTAAGTTTTTAAAAAGCAACCAAAGGAGAGCTCCTCAAATGTTAAATTCATTAGTGATTAGTAATCAATGAGTTAAGTAACAAAATAACCTTAAGTTTGAACTTAAATAGAAGGGGCAGGCTGTTCTGCCTCCTCCATCAGGATGATGTGTAGTCCTCCTGGATTTACGCTCATTTACAGCCGCAGAACAGCCGTGCGACAGCGCACCTACCTGCATCGCACCTCCTTTCAAGGCAGAGAGAAGAGGGACAGCAGGGCTGTTGGCAGACCTTGACAAATGTCTCATTGGCCTGGGCTTTGTCACATAGCCACCTCTAGTTGTGGAGAGTTAGAAAAGCACCCTTTTGGCTTTTGCAGCTTCTGTTCCAGGGACAAGCAAGGGAGAAGGAGATTTGGGTATGGGGTGAATTAATATGCAGGTAGAATGAATATTCATATTTTCCCATTATTATTATTTTGTAATTTTATGTAGTCTTTTTGAATAATAAAATGATTTGACCTCTCTGACAAACCTGGCATTGTTTTTCCTCTTTATGAAGATCTTTGCCTGATTTTTAAGCCATAAAATACCTGAACAAAACTGGAAGTCATTGTACCCAAAGCTAACACTAAGTAATGCAGTCTGCTTTATCAGGTCACTGAATCTGGCGTGTAATTAATTCTGGGCACTTGCCATCCAACAACTGTAGAATGAATGATGATTATCTCTTTCCACTCTTTGGGAAAAAAATCTAGGCTTATCAGAATTTGAAGTTCTAACAGAATGGTTAGAGTCATACATTTTTAGCCTCAGGCAATACTTCTCATCACTTACAAAAACCTTTCAGGTGATCATCAATCCATGGAAAATATGGCTTATAGTGTGGTAATGACACAGGCATATTAGATGTTAATGCTTGTCTTAGAAATGACACCACATATAGTCCAAAATTACCGTGTTCTATCTTCAGTAATAACCTTAGTAACATAGTAGAAGGCTAAACAAAACTATAGGAGAAAGAGCACTGAAAAATAATCAATATTGCTATACTTTTTTGTAGGTGTTTAGCAAGAAATCTGATGTTGCCAATTTAGGGGCAATTTATAGAATGCTGTTGGCATTTAAACTCATATTGAGGAAAATTATCTTTTTTTTTCAGTTGCCAAAAAACCAAAATTATAGGGTGTTCTGTTGGTGATGAAATGTCACCTACTATGAAACTGAGAATAAAGATTATGATCTAACGCTGTAGGATGCTCAGAGAAAAATGAACTAGTGTATTTACCTGGAAGGAACTTTTAAATGTTAAAATGTATGTAAAGCAAAATTCCTGTTCAATGTATGTAAGATATCTTTTTCCACAGGGCACCAGAAGCAAGAGACATTCTTATTTTCATTTTGACTCCTTAATCTACTAACATATTTAATGTTTCTCTCCTGAATCAGTGAGGTTTTCAGAATGGAAGGATTAGAGGGTGGCTTTGTATGTCACGTTTCTAAGTCTCACTATTGAAAGTTGAATTTATACAGATAATTAGATAGGTAATAGAAAGCATGCAGGCATGTACATCAGTAACACATGAGTTAACAGTTTGTTTGGAAGCTTATTTGGAAGGCAAGTTCTCCAGATTGCAGGGCTCACATGTTTAGCTCTGGACAGTGTACAGGAGAGTATGTCATAGGCTTCAGAGTCAGCCTGAATTCAGAGCCAGCCTCCACCCCTGCTAGAGCGTTGACCTTGGGGAAAATTACTTAACCTCTTGATTTCTTCATCTGTGCAACGGGAGTCTCAATGGTGAGACTGCTTTCCTTGAAGGGTTGTTGTGAAGGGTGAGAGAATATGTAAATGCTTTACGTCCTTCCTGACACGTAAGTGTTCAGTACATGCTGGCCCTTTCTACTATTAAAGATGCTAAGACAGTGCCTTTTTGTGACACACCGATTGATTATGTATTTTAAGTCTTAATAGACGCATTAGTTGCTACTCCAAGATTAGGAACCAGCATTTCTGGTATTTAGTATACATAAATAATACATTTCATAGGTTATTTTTAAAATAGTGCCTTTTATGCAACATTTTTTATTATTGCTCTGCCCGGATAATAGTGCCTAAAACTGTTATCTGCAGTATACAAAAGGATTACTTTCATAATCTTATAAAATTATGGAATCTTGAATAACAAGGAGTACCCCTTCTATTTATTAATAATGGACAGTTTTAAGGGTAATTATTTCAGAAGTTTTAAAAAATATTTCCCTATAACATGTGGCATTTTATAACCCAAATATTTTGTATAATTCTACCTTCAAAAAGTAATAACTTAAAAAATCATAATTCATAATCCTTTAGTTAAGAAAATAGGATTTCTGGTTTTAATTTTGAAAAGGAAACCCTTGTACCCTGAAACTCTCCTGTTGATAACAGCTTTATTCCTAATTGCCAAAACTTGGAAGCAAGCAAGATGTCCTTCAGAAGGTGAATAGACAAATAAACTGTGATGCATCCAGACAACAGAATATTATTCAGTACTAAAAACAAATGAGCTACTAAGCCATGAAAATTCAGACAGAGGAACCTTAAGTATATATTTACTAAGTGAAAGAAGCCAATCTGAAAAGGCTACGTATATATGGTTTCAATTATATGACATTCTGAACAAGGCAAACTATGGAGACAATAAAAAGATCAGTGGTTGTAGGATGGGGTGGGGGAGCGCGGAGATAGAAGAATAGGTGGAGCACAGAGGCTTTTTAGGGCAGTGAAATGATTCCGTATGATACTAAAATGATGGATACAAGTCATTATCCAGCTTTCAAAACCCACAGAATGTACAAAACAACAAGAGTGAACCTTAATGTAAACTGTGGACCTTGGGTGATAATGATGTGTCAGCGTAGGCTCCCTGGCGTAACAAATGTACCATTGTGGTCCATGATACTGATGGTAGGGGAGGTGGTACAGTGTATAGGCAGGGGGTTTAGAAAATCCCTGTACTTTCCTCTAATTTTTGCTGTGAACCTAAAACTGCTCTAAAAAGGAAAGTCTGCTAAAGGAACATACACACAAAAGAAAAGAAAAGAAACGCTTTGTCCCACAACTCTCCTCTTGATAACTGAAGCAGAATAGGGCTTGACTCTCTAGGGCTAGTTTGATTTTTTGTTTCAAAAAAATAAGAAAAGAATATAATTTTAAAAGATAAATATCTCTGACTTTTGCTTATTCTTATAAAATTTAAGCCAATTCTTTTGAATTTATAATTAATTATGTTCTAACTTCCTAATATTTATAAAGGTTTAAAAAAAGGAACCTTAGAGGGTGGGGAGTATAGCTCAGTGGTGGACTGTGTGCTTCTTGTGCATAAGGTCGTAGGTTCAATTTCCAGTGCCTCTGTTAGTGAGAAAAATAAAATACACAAGGAAAAAAATGGAAAAAATGTTTTTTTAAGAAAGGAACATTAAAAGAATAATTAAGTGTATTAGTCTTTGTGGGCTTGACAAATCTTATAAACAAATCCCTTAAAGAGAACATATTTCAGTTCTAAAACATTGTTGTGTCACTACTGCCAAAAGATAAATGTAGTAAAAACTGGAAGCTGTAGAGTGACAGGCATGAGGTAAAAGAATGTTTGGACTTGCCTCTTTATTACAAATATTAAAATTAAGAAGACATCTTTTGAAATAAGACGCTCGCTAATGAGGATAGTATTTGTTTCTTATGGGATAATTTTTTAGACCTCTGACTTAGAATAAAGGAAGTTTCAGGATATTCCAACAGGAGATAGCATTTCCTTTTGATTGCTAGGAAAGATCTGTAGTTACTGATGCTTCCCAGGTTTGGAAAAGCCCTATAAGTCTTTACTTGGGGGCTGGACAGGGAAGGTCAGCTGCCATTGGGCCTACAAAGGACCACTTGCTAGTCTCCCACTGACTGCAGAGGCCTTACTTAGCCGGGGAAAATCTAATGAAGGCAGTTTTAGGTCGACTGTAATAACCTACAATGATAAAGAATATGAAAAAGAATATGTATATGTATAACTGGGTCACTATGCTGTACACCAGACATGAACACAACATTGTAATACAATCAACTATACTTCGGTCAAAAAAAAAAAAAATTATCCAAACACACACCAAAAACCCTGAGGTTTAACGTTTGAACTCGAGTGACAGCTTATGTGGAAAGAGACCAGAGTCATTAACCACAAGACAGATATTTCTGATGAAGAAATAACTGCAAGTGATAGACCCTTGGCTGATCCAGAGCTTGTCCGTGTAAAGAAATCATTCTCGCCAATAGTGCTTCTTTCCAAAAAAGAGAGGCACTAGATAATTCACATATGAACAAGCCTTTCTCTAAGGGCTACATTTTGAGATAGGAAGATACTATCCCTTAGAATATTTTAGAGATATATGCTTACATTTTAGTGAAATTTGGTTGGGTTTTTTGTTTGTTTGTTGGGGGGGAGCATAGGGTTCCTAGTACCCTTTTGTTTGATAATAGCACAGAAGATTTAAAATAATGTCAGATTTGAGCACAAAGAAGGAGAACCATTAAATAGCATATAACCAAATTCCCTGATCTAGACATAGTAAAACTGACTTTTTCTTAGGAGAGTGAGACACTTCTTAGAAAGAGGACAATCTGTCCTCCACAAGTGATTAACTAGAATTCTCTTTTCTTTAAACTGGCTTTATCAGGCATTCTGACTCTTTTTCTAAAGAGATTGCTGCTCTAACTGCTCTTTCAATTCACTAGGGAATTAATGTTCTTTGGCCCATTAGTGTTCATGCAATAATAGCCTTAAATTATTACTCCTCCTTTATATATCTCCTGCTATCTTAAAAAAAAAGTATACTGAATTGGCTGCACGAGAATTCAGGACATCTGAAGCTGAGGAAAATACATACATATATCTATCCACTCAGTGGTTATGAGGCAGCCTGGGGTGCCTGGTAACAAACAACTTGCACAGGCAAAAAGCAGTAGGGTAGTGGAGAAGAGGAAGGAAAACTGGCCACCCTCAGCCCTGGTGGTGGTGATGCCAGTTTAGGAAGCATTGGAAGCTGAAGTGAGCAGGTGTCAGCACAGTCAGCAGCTTGGTGTGAAGGAGAGGGTTTCACGGTTCTCCATAAATCCAATGATGGGCAGGGTTGGAGGAGGACAGAGCCATCTTGTCTTCCCAGGTAGCCTACACGGCCCGAGGAGAAGAGTTGGGCAGTGGAGCTGGAGAGAGAAAGCTGAAGTGGAGGGAAGGAAAGTCATGAGGGCTGAAGGATATAATGCAGGCGAGAAAAGCTGTTGCTGCAGGGTCCTGTCCTTGAGCCAATTTATAAGCCAAATTTAGTGTGTGCCATTTTGGTGGCAGGCCTGGCCGCATCTCTTTGGACCCACATAGAGCTGACCTCTGTGCATGGAGCAGGAGGAGAGCTCAGAGGCTATAGCTGACTATCTTAAATTTCGCAAGCAGCAAAAAGGTCAAGCTCTTCTAAGTGATGTAGAGGAAAGAATCAGAATGGGAGCATTTGAAGCCGTGCTTTTCCTCAGCTTCCTCATCTGTAAAATGGGCTAATAATACCCCAGAGGGGTGTTGTGAGGGTTAAATGTGTGGTAAATTGTTATCAGTTTCCCTTCACAGTGCCTGATAGGTGTTGGACAAAGTTAAGTCACTTTCTCCTTCACAGCTTCTGAAGTTTCATTTGTAGAACAGCGTCGTGTTTAGAATTCTAAATATTTTCTGAAATGTGAAACAACCACTCATCCAGCAAGAAGAGAATTGCTGAGAAGTCTGAGCATAATGCTTTAGATATCTCAGGTCTCAAGGACCTTGCTAATTCTAGGCAGAGAGACTGCGCCAGTGTCCTGGGGGGCTGGGACAGTCCAAGAGCAGGCACCGAGGTCAGCTTGTGGCAGAGTGGGCTGGTCACTGCTCACTGAGCTGGGGAAAGCAACGTGCCCACAGGCCTAATTAAGCACAGAGCAGTACAGTGTAGACATGTGCCCATAAACCATGGTCTGTGGGCCATCTGTGGCTCACAGATATTTTCTCCCCATAGCTAGCTTTTTTTTTTTTCCCCAGGCCCCTGGAAAACCTGGCTCAGACCTTGAAAGCAAGCTTAGTTATTTTTTTTCAGAGTTTTTTTTTTTTTTTTTTTTTTTTTCAAATGGCTTTAGTCAGGGCCCTCATCTTGTTTGGCCACATTCCCTGTCATTTTCAGTTTCCCTAGACCCGGCCATTCTGTTTCTTCCTGGCCCTTGAATTTTCAGTCCCTCTTTTGAGCCCATGGCAGAGAAGGGCACAAGCCAGGGAGCTAGCCCTTGACACAGAACCAGGGATTGAATGGGTCCTATCCCCCAGCTGTAGGGTTCCTGGATGAAATACAGGACTCTTTGTTAAATTTGCATGTCAGATAAACATAAATACTTTTTAGTATAAGTATGTCCGATGCAAGCTTTTTATTTCATAAGTCTGGTACCCCTACTCTATACTCATTTGTAATTCACACCCTGCCTCCAATAGGCACTCAGTTAGTAGTACCTGTCATTGCAACATTGGGAAAAAGAACCTTGGAAATAGAACACCCAACAGCCTTGGGGAAAGGGAGAGAGAACTAATATATTTCACCATTGGATGAGAGAAATTGAGCAAGATGCTGAAGAATGTTTTAATTTGATATGGGGTAAAGTTGGAAACTGTCACGGCTGGGAGGGGTTTCCTTCATGCTGGACAAGGACAGATAGAAGGTGGCTGGACTCTGGCCTTGCCCACTGCACTGTGTTAAGTGGGGAGGAACTTCCCAGCACTGTCTTGGGTGGCGTCCTGATAGCAGTTAGGTGAGAGGGTACGAAACACTGTAATTGTGGTCGGCTCCAGGCTTGCAGTGTCTGCGAATGCAGTCTGCCATGCTCTGCGTTCTGTCAGCTCTGGGTGACTTTGGCCTCTTTCCTACCCTGCTAATTTCCCTCTCCCTGAATTGCCCTGTCCACTGTGAGTGTAGCTAAGTGTCTGTTTTCCTTTGGGCTGATCTCCCTTTTCTCTGTTTGTCTTCTGCACCTGGGTGGGGCAGTGAGGAGGAAGTGTGGATGAAGGCCAGGAAAACTCATTGGATGTCTCCTTCCAGACAGGTGCATTATCAGATTTGATCTCCTGACCATGATGTGAGGAAGGTAATGCTATTTCTTCTTCTTTTTTAAAAAATACAGATTTTAGTTTTTAGAGCAGCTTTAGGTTCACCGCAAAAATGAGTGGAAAGTATAGAGTGTTCCCATGAATCCCTGCCCCAGCACACACCCACTGTTAACACCTTGTGCCACAGTAGGACATTTGTTACCATCCATTATTTTTTTTAAAGATGAGAAACTCAGAGTCTGAGAGAGCAGGGACTTGGGCAGCCGGGTTCCGAGTCTCCCAGCTAAAGCCCGCCTGCCTTGCTCCCTGGGACAGCGTCCTCAGCACTGGGTCTCCTGCTGGCCCTGTACTCCTTCTGGTCCTCTCTGTCTTCATTCCCACGGGGAAATGTAGGGCGTGGGACAGCACCAGATAAGAGGACGGGGCGGCTAGATTGTTGTCTTGTGTTCACATATCTAGAAATTCTTTTCTGACAGATAAGTGAAGATTTGGAGAAGCTGTGACTTGATTCCCTGAAGTTACTTTTTATCTTCTTTCCTTTCTTCCGTTTCCTAGTCCCATCAAAGATGAAAGGAAAGATGGTTGATACAGGATCCTAAAAATGTTTTGTGTTGAGATTTTTATCTGGAAGTTTCAGAAGTTACTTTCATGTGACAATCAAGTAATTTCAGACATAGTTTGGTGGCAACGACTGACAGGCTTTTAAAATCAGCGTTTTACAAAGCACCAACTGGAAGTATAATGTTAAGAGCCAAGGCCGCCGATTTCCAGGTTAACAATCAGTGAGGTAGATTGACCTCCCCCACTAGTCCTCAGCTGAACCAGTCACAGCCCTTTGTGTCCTCTAGAACAGCAGGAATGTGAGTGTCACTGGACTTGAGTTTCTTCCCGCTAGTGCCAGATGGCAAGCTGTGACATCAGTGAGCCAAAGAAGGCCTCTGCCTTGTTCCTGAGTTTGCTCGTTTCTTCACTATGGGCTGAGACGTGTTAGCTCAAAAGGCCGTTGGCATCAAATTCAAATTTTTACACATCCAGTTATTTTTTAAATAGCCAGACAAGTAGATTTTTAGCCATTTAGAGCCTGCCTGCTTTACATACCCCTCGAAGCCCAGCATCTGTTGGCCCTTGGTAAGATAGGGCCTTGTGGTTTGAAGACCCCCAAGCTGCTCCTGTTCTTCGGAGTTCTCTGACCCAGAGGCTCCCTGCCATGCTTCTGAGTGACACCACCTAGACAGGGAAGCCCCCTCTCTGACCTGCTCTGCCCTGGGAGTTCCCTTGCCTTCCTCCTCTTCTGGACGCTGGCCCCCCTCCCGTTAAGCATCTGGACAGTCTCATGCAGCCCTGTCCAAACACCACCCAGTAAGACCTGGATGTTACTATCTCTCATGGGCATATCTTTTTCCTAAATCAGCCCCCCAAATCCCTCAAACAAATCCCCTACATAAGGATGCCTAGCACAACCAAGATTTCAAGAAAGCTAGTGTGTGAACCTTCAGAACTAAAATCAACCCATGTCACCCTACGTCTGGAGAAGATCTTTTGGAGAAAGGGCCTTCATCCTTTCTCTGTCCACATTTTGGATACCGAGTAGTTGTGTATGTTTAGAGTTTGTATGCTGGTTAAACCTGGTTTTGTGTATATTTGCCTTCCCTGTTTAAATATGTTAGTAGGAATAAGTAGGAAACTCTTTCAGATTGCAAAGATCAGAGCAATGTTTAGATTTTTAATAAAAATAATTCTAATGCCTGTAATTTATCGAGCACTTACTATGTGTCAGACAATGTGTTATTTTATTTAATGCATTGTTTTATTTAATCATCACAGTAACCAATGAGGTTGGTTCTTTTATTTATTTACACTTAATGGATGTGGAAAGTGGGCTCAGAGAGATTAATTGTCTCGCTTAGAGTCACACCAGTGATGGCAGAGCTCAGATATGAACCCAGTTTGTTAGATGCCTGCCACTGGTGACCTGCTCTTACACATTCTTCCTCAAATAAACAGGAGGGTTTTCTGTAAGGACACAGAGGGGAAGTAAGTAAACAGTCTCAGCAGGCAAAGCGCCATGCCTCAGGAGGAGAGGAAGAGATTCCTCAACAGTTAGGATTCAGCAGCGTTGTCTGAGGTCATACAGCATCTCTACAAACCTGGTTCCCCTGGGGCACCGTGCAGATAACTGAGCCCCACCCCCAACTCTGCCCTCCCCTCCCCCGTCTGCCTCCCAGCCTCCTCTTATTTTTCTCCCCTTGCCTTCCATTTCCCTCATGATTTCAATTGTTTGTGACTTCTTGTGGCTTTTTTCCTCTATATATTTGTACTCTCTGCTTCTCCATCGCCTCTGGCCTCCAGATTCTCTGTGATTATCTTCCAGTTACACTCCCCGAGGTGCAGTAGATGACTGGGTTTGTCCATCCACTGGAGAGAACATCACCCCTGGGTGCCTCACCTCAAAGGCTCATGGCTCATGTCTTTCTTTGGATCAGACACCAGGGCCTGGATCAGTCAGCCAGAACCAGGAACCCAGATCATACTGCCAAACTATGGAAATTTTGTGTAAGGCCCCACAGGAGGGGCCTGTAAGTGGGACTTGAACATGTGTGCTTTTTAAAGGCACTGAAAGCCCCAAATTCTCATCAGACCTGTCTGAAAAAAAACAGATTTTCAAAAAGAATTTTAATGTGCCTTATGAATAACTTAAGATCATGTGATTAAAGTATCAGCAAATAAAAATATTTGCTAAGGGTAGTTGCTAGTGACAAAAATGTCAATTGTGAAATGTACACATACCTGGGGAAATTCAAGCATATTTTTGTTTATTCATGGCTTCCCATGTCCTTGATTAGGGCATAAAATGGAAACAAACTGTTATTTACAACAATAGAGTTAGGCACAACATTTAATTGGTTTTCTTATTATTCTCTTATATTTATTGTAAACATTTGTGAGTGTCGTAAGAAGGGAGAATGTTAAGCTTCCATACGTTATTTATTAGGTTATGATAGACCTGCGGACATTTCTCTGTTAGTCCTTTAGCATCTTATCACTCATAGGGTAGCAGATACCCAATAATCAGCTTTGCCTAATTACTCAGCACTGATGCCAATTGAGAAGAAAGTGCTAATTGAGGAATATTCTATAGGCATAGAGTCAGGAATGCTAATTTTGATGTTTTATGCCTTAATGTCAGCTTCTCTCGGTCAAAACAATGGATTACCATTCCAGGATCTTGTATATTTCCCTTTACAGGTTATGTTAGCTGCACCTTTTACCAACACAAATATAAATATTCAGGAAAAAATAAAATTCAACAAAAATTTTCGACTTGTTTTCAGTTTGTCTTTTTTTGAGAGAGTCCGAGTTCTGGGTTTGACGTCCTAATCAACATCTAATTTAGACCTATTTTAATCTTTCTACTTAGTATGTCAGGCTGTGTAACCCTAATTAAATTGATGAAAGACTGCAAAACAAAATGAAGGAGCTTATGAAAACCGAGCGTTAATCCTTTCTGTGAGCTTCTACGTTAGTAGTTGCGTTTTAGAAGTGCCGTTCTTGTCCTAACAGCTCTTGAGCACACTGAGTCTAGAGGGAGTAAATGCTTCATTCTCACGGTCCCTCAGCTGGCTAGTGGCTTAGCACTGTACAACTAGAAGCTAGTAGCACTTCGATACTTTCAAAATTTGTGTAAGTCATAAATCAGAGTTACAAAGTTGCTTTTATATATGACTTGTGAATTTAATCTCATTGTTATTCTACACACACACACACACACCCCTAGACACATACACGCACACGAAGTCTTGTGTGCTTTGACGTGGTAAATCATCTCCAGAGGTGAGCAACTGTTGGAATCCAGTAACAATTTGGCTGATCCTCTTCATTTCACAGATTTCTGGAGAAATCACTGTTGATGCTCCATACAGGACATTTTGACCACGTCGTTTCCTTTTTCTTTTCTAAACTTAACTCATAGAAATCCCATGGGGTGAGGAACCCATTTTGAGAAGTGTGTCACAGCAGCTTTTGAGATACAGGCAGATAAGCAATTAGTGTCAGATTTTGCCTTGAAGGAAAAAAAGATAAGAAAAGTTAATATATACTACAGAGGTAACTCAAGGAGGTTCTGTACTAGTGGCACATTGTATAAGTGAACAGTTTTGAGAAAGCGACAGCCTTCTATGGGAGAGCTTTATGCTGTCTTTGAGTCATTAATAGTATACGGCACTGGTTTCCATTCAGCCTTGGAGCTGAAGCAAATCATCATAGCAGTTTTTCTCTGTTCTTGCTTTAGGTACATTCCAAAAGCTTTTGAATTTATAAAGTATCTTTGGAAATGTACAGGAATGAAGAGTTTACCACATATCGTACATTTAATGGGAAAACACAAATCAAATTCAGATACAATCTCAAGGTGGTTTTGTACCTAGTGTTCGTGTCCCTAGTCTTTTCAGAGGCTCATTAGTTTCTACTTCTGTGATGTGACTTTAATTGGTTTCAATCAGGTTTAAAATTCAATAGGTACACGATTATTCGCCATATGCCAGGCAGTGTGCCAGGTGCCATCACACAGGCCTTGCTCTTGTAGTCCTTACACACACCCTGGGAGGAATTTTGATCCCACTTTTTCTATGACTCATCCATGATTATGTGACTAACTGGTGGTATTGGGATTATAAATCAGGTTATTTTCCCTTCAAATCTCTTATACTTTTCAATAAAATTAATTTGTAAGGAGAAAGTCTTCAAAACACTAAACACGTTTCATCGATTGTTAGAAGATCAACAATCTGATTAATCAAAGGAAGCTTCTGTTTTTGACTCATTAAAGGAAGCTGATGTAGTGTGGGACTGATGCGACTGACTTTGGAGCCTCAGCGAGGAACCTGGCTCCTCAGCTGTGGAGAAATATCTTAATTTTGAGTCTCAGCTTTTTCATCTTCTGAGTCTCAGTTTCTTCATCTACCAAATAATGATAATACACCTCATTTCATCGGTTGTAATGAGAAATGAACACAAAACTGAATATAGAGCATTTAGCAGAGTACCTAGCAGATAGTACAGATTTTTGATAGCTAGGATTAGTAGCAATAGTAGTGAGAAAGAAGGTAATATACAAATTGATTAAATAAAAATGTTCACTATGTATTTATCAGGGACATTTGAAGACTTTCTTATTAATAAAGTTGTATTGATTTTGCTCTAGATTTTTAGTGATAAACAGCCTTTATGTAATATTTATAGCTTTATGTGGTGCTTTTTAAGATATTTTAAAATATGGAGCCAAATTAGAATATTTCCAAATTATGTCCATATTTTAATTACTATTTCTAATGGATTGGGAATAGTGGCATGAATAAATTCTAGACAGCTGAGGAGTCCTCAACACTTCTTAAAAAATGTATGCAAAAATAATTATCTGCAGTATACTCTTGGAGTCATTGAAAATAATTTGCACAACTATTATACAGTAGTTATACAACTATTTTGATAAGCTCTTAGAGAATAATTTTTCCCCTTGAAAATCGTTCACTTTCTACTACAGTTAATATCTAGCACAAAAGATCAGAACTTTGTCTATGAACCAAAAGAAATTGATTGGTTTTCACTGTATGTAGATAAATTAATTTTGTTAAAATTAATAACATTTTAAAATGTATACAACTACTTTATGGGAGTTTTGGACTTTAAAAACATTTTTGGTACAAGGAGTCTAGGATGGTAATATACAGAGTCAATCTTCAGTTACATAGGTATACACAGATATAGATATACAGTTAAATATTAATTTTATTAAAATAGGCTGAAGTTTTCCAAAATCTCTTTATACCCATAGAGTTTCTTTTTTCCATCTCCTATAGATACTTAAAAATACTTCTCCATATTGACTTGGTCAAGATACATCAAAGTGTTTAAAGTGGTAACCTTGGATATTTGTCTATATACTAAGTACAGAGAACCTTATGCAAAAATGTGAATTTTAAATATAGAGTTATTGCAGATTTAATGTCAATAGGATGAAATAGGTGTAAGAATGGTTCATCCTTTTATGATAAGCTAAATTTCTGTTGCTGGGAACTGACTTTTGAAAATGATATGTATATTAAATAGGGCTAAATGGAGTCAGGAAAGTAAAATCTCCATTTGTAAGCATAAAGGGACAGTGTGCATTTGTGTGTTATGTGTGTGTTCTAGCTTATTCATACCATCGTCACTTTTAATTAATCATCCTTTTCACTAAGCAGTGACTATTAATGTTCTAACTTTTAGGTCTTCAATATATGCTCTATTTTGAAGCAAAAACATCCCAACTTCAAATTATAATCCTATTTTCATTTCCTTTCTCAGATGATGAAACATGCTTGGAATAATTATAAACGTTACGCCTGGGGGCAAAATGAACTGAAGCCTGTATCAAAAGAAGGCCATTCAAGTAGTTTGTTTGGTGAGTAGCATGTACTTTGGTTCTTTAGTGACAGTAACTCCTCTTCAATCGCCTGAACTTGTGGGTGGTGGAGAAAGTTTGTGTGACCCTCCAGGCTGTGTTGCTAGGAAACTTGCACACCTGATGGAGTTGTCTGCAGGGAATGTGCATAGCGTGTCCTTCAGACAGAGCACTGGCTGCACATTAGAACCACCTGTGTCCCTTGAAAAAATACTGATGCCTGGGGCACACTTCCAAAGATTCTTGTTTAATGGCTATGGATGCAGCATCAAGATTTTTAGCTCCCGTGTGGTACCTAGCAGAGGAGCATTTGCTGGCTGCATTAACTGCTTCCTGTCAGGTGAAAGCTGTGTCTTTATCCATAAGCTGGCCAAGGCAGCCAGCCGTGGTGACCTTCACTGTATTTTAGTGACTCTCAACTTTGGCTCTAAATTTCTCCTGTTTGTGCCGTGGGAGGGAAAGTGAGGATGGATTAGGCCAGTTATTTGAACTCCCGTTTATCCTCTTTGGCATGCTCTTATTGCGTTTGGTCTCTCGGCATCCCTCTGCGATTGGTTCTCTGGGTGTTACACAACATTCCCATTGTGGAGGTGAGGAAGCTAAATATCAGAAGTGGTAGGTGGATTCCTTGGGTCACAGGAGCTACCCAGTGCCCTTCCCACTGTACTCAATTCGGTTTTAACTCCCGTAGTTTTGTCTGTAAGTAACAGGATGAAGGGGAGGGAGTCTTATTCTGATGCTTCTGAATTCACCATAGAAAAGGTGACTTTCTATACTTCAACTGAAGGTGTTAAATAGTATCAAATCATAAAACAAATAGCAGTATCATCTGACAGTATGTGCCACATGCCATTTGTGCATCTTCTCATTTAACCTCATTATTTTATGCATTTTATACATGAGAAAAATGAAGCTGAGAGAATAGCTTGCCCTGTGTTAGCCACCTATTAACTGGCTGAGCTGGGATCTGAACCCAGGTGTGGCTCAGGTCAGAGTCTGCTCCTAATCGCCACACTGTGCTTTTCCACTTATTTAGGACCTTCCTTGAGTTTGGCTCTCTCTCCAGCACTGGTGTTAATAGACACTATACAAGTCTTTGCAAAGTTCATGGCCTAGTGCAGAAGACATATGTGTAGACAGTGAATTATCAAAGCACTGGGTAGCTCAATAGATGCTCATACGAAGTTCTGAAGAACCGTAGGCTCTCCGGTAGGGAGAAGGTCATTGCAAGAACAGTTAGGGAGAGCTGGAAGAGTGGGGAAAAGGCTGGTTGGTCTAGTATAGTGACACACTTCAGAGATGAAGAGAGCCTGAACCTGCTGTAGTGGCAGTTCAACTGATTTCAGATGTTTCTGAAGTCATCTTCTGGGGATACAGTGACCAGTTAACATAGGTGATGAAAAGTAGGAATTGAAGAGAGAAACTCAGCAACTTCACACAGACTCAGAGACCTTAAATTTATTGTTTACTATAATTTAAAAAAATTTAACTCCACTTTTGTTTTTATCTCTATGAAAGTTGTTCATACCATTAAGAAAGCAGTTATGTGTAGATTTTGCCATAATCTTTATCAGAGAGTTTATTTAGTTCTCTGTTAATACAGTGGTGGTTTTTAATTTATTATTAAGCATTAAAAACATACTAGAATTCTTAGTATGGACTGTGGAGATGAACAAGACATGACTTCTCTGTTCTAAGGAAGTTTACAGACTGAAAGGAGATGCATATAAGTAGTTAAAATAAAAGTAAAAAGTAATGAGTGTAAGAGCATGTGAAGTCTTCCTGTTGAGGGAGTTCAGAGAAAATAATTCAGAGTCAGGACTGGCTAGGAGGGTGTGAGGGGAGGGGAGGATCTGTCAGGGTGCAAAGAGGGGGTAGAATTCCATTTTAGAGTAGTGGTTTCTTAGCACTATCACTACAATCTTAGATCTAATTATATTTAGACAGTTTTGCATAGGTACACTTTGATATAATTACATTAAAATTAATATGTGTGTTGCTCCTTGTTTCAGGCCTGTTTTTTTTTTCCTTGCTAGAGAATGCAATCACAAATGAGATTTCTAAGGGATTTATTTTCTGCAACTCAGAAGAGACTCTAAAGATTAGTGTACCAATCTATAGCCTGTGATAATTTTTGGTTTGGTTTTGATGCAGCTTTTATGTTTTCTTTTACTGAAAGAATTTCAGGGCGTGTTCAGGATTCGTGTTTACTGATAAATTTGATATTACCCTCTCTCTTTCCAAGATATGGTCAATTAGCATGTATGTATCTGTCAAAAGTATTTTATTGAGTAAATGTTTTCCTGATATTTTCAGGTAATTTCAAAGGAGCAACAATAGTAGATGCTCTGGATACACTTTTTATTATGGAAATGAAAGATGAATTTGAAGAGGCAAAATCATGGGTTGAAGAAAATCTAAATTTTGATGTGGTAAGTTAAGCAAAAGCTGTTAATTCAGTTCTTAAATCTCAGCTAACATGGGCAAATTCTGTTGTGGGGCAGATTATTGTACCCTAAGAGAAACAAATAATGCAGTTTTAAATAGTGTCATACTATAGTCTTAACTTGCCCTCTCTCACTTTGCAAATACATGTCTTTGTTTTTTTGGCAATAAGAGTAAGGAATAACTGAATCACCATGCTGTACACCAGGAACTAACACAACATTGTAAAACAATTATACTTCAATAATAAAAAAAAAAAGAATAAGGAAAAAGAAAATAATATTTATCAAGGCCTACATGTGCCAAGTATTCTTGTTCAAGTCCCACAACAACCCTGTGAGACGGGTATTGTTTTCACACCTTTACAGATTACAAGACCGGTAAGATTTTCACAGCTTTCTAGACTAGAAATCAGAGCCTCAGAGGCTTATCCAGACCACACAGCTCGTTGTGTGTCAGAGCTGTGAGCCTAGCACAGGTCTGTGTGGCTCCAGTGCTCCGTGGTGCGTTATTATGACGTTGTTAAATTAACATTTGTTAACTGGCGCACAGGGTGCCAGATGGTGAGCTGCAGTTCAATGGAAGGCCACAAGAGGAATTGAAATAGAGAAGTTTATTATTTACAGGCCCCAAGAAGGTACACGACTCACCTCCAAGGGTCACACAGGGAGGTCACGGCAGAGCACAGACAGAGACAGGACCTGGGGCACATGCCTTTATTAGGGTGGGTGGAGTGCTTTGGGGTTCCAAAGCTAAGACAAAATTGGTCGATTCAAACTAAAAAGAGCTAGGTTTTGGTAAGCTCTGCAGTGGTCTTTTCTAAGAGGTGCACAAAGGGATGGGCCTAGGAGGTGGAGGACACTGATGACCACAAGGAGGAGTCATATTAGGAACTGACATTTGCTTGTGACTCTGCGGACTGTTGTCAAGGGCACAGTCTTGCATTTAAGGCTCCTGCAGGCCACTTGGCCAAACAAAATGGTTGCTGAGGCCGTAATATTATGAAGCAGCTTTATGTGAACTCTCCACATGCATCCAGTTGCAGCTGCAACCACTTCCCCATAAAGAAGGCGCTAAGCTATGTTAATTATATACCCTTATCAGTATAAATTTTTGTCAACATATATTGGAAATTTTTTTTAAAATTTTACTTATGTATTATCATTTTTAACAAACCTCAAAGCCTATTATACACCAATGAAAATTTCAGAATTAAGGATAGTGGACTCTTCTAATACATCTTGATAATTTTGACTTGGGAGGACTACAGCTTGTCAGAGCTAATCTAATTCCATCATCATTGCTCATCGTAATGAGGTTGACAAAGAGCTTGTTTCAAGAAAAGTGTTGGCCCTGCTGTGTTTTAGTCATTCACTTATGTTTGCATTATTGGTATTATTTTTAATCTGAGATTACTTTGCAGAAATCCTTGTAAGCCTCTCGTCTATCTGGTAAGCATTTGATAATATCTGTAAAAACCCATGATCAAGCACAAGAAACTTGCTGTAAGTTGAGAATGGACCAAGAGTGCTTCCCTGATGCTCCCTCTGCTTTGTGGAGCTCTTGTTCTTCTACAGACCAAGGGAAGACACCAGTGTCATTCAGAATATTCAGGAAGAGCATATAAAGCTGAGTCTTTGTCCTATCCTTTTGGATTAAAAAATATATAAAAGTTCTAATATTTTGTTCCTACTCCCCTAATTAATTGCCGTGTATACCCATTTTGGAGAGCACTGCCTTAACAGACAAGCAGATGAATCTATGTCTAATCTGCCTTATAACTGAATTTAGATTGTAAATGAGACAGTATTCCAGTATAAAAGGACCTTGGAGATTGAGATGTTCAGTCTTTTTATTTCAAACATGAGAAGACAGGCCCAAGGAGTGGGTGATTTGCTAAGGTTCTACAGCCCTTTGGTTGGATATGACCTGTGGATAATATTGGGTATTACCAATAGAACTGAGTGTGAAAAATTAAAGGCAATGGGAAAAAATTTATGTTTCTTTTTGAGGGTTTATTCTTTCTTCATAATACCTCTGACCTGCCTCATTATATATAAGAGAATCCTTGTTATTTGTAAGAAAATCCAGCTACACACCAGTAAGTAATTATGGACTTGTCTTTTGCTGCGTGGAGGGTAGAAAACAGAGACTATGTTGCCTCCTCCACCCCCTCTTCTGGGAAGGGTAGGCGAATGGAAACTAGATTCCTTCAGGATCCCATGTTGAAAGACAGGAAAGTAGACTTCAGTGACACTAGACCTGAATAGTGTCCAGGTCCTTTGTTTGATGATTATAGCCTTGCTGCCCTGACTCCTGCCCCCCGCCCCCCGAATACTGCAACAGTTCTTTGCTTTCATGACCAGTGGTAGTTTGAAAAACTCTGGAATCATTTATTTAAAAGGACCAAGCACAAAGGCCTCTCAAGGTGATGAACAGGGTGACAGAAGGCAGTTGGCATGGTCTCAACCATGACCAGGTGTCGTGAATGTGTTCCGTGGACCGTGGGAACCTGTGAGGAAGCAGTGGGAACCTAATAGGGGATATCAGACTGTGTAGAAAGAAGAAGAGCAAATTCTTTGGCTTCCTTACTTGTAAGATAAAGGGATTGGACTGCTGTTGAGTGATTGCTAAGATACTGAGCTTTGTTTCCTCATTTATTTAAAATTGTATTTTTGTATTTTTATAAGATTTTTATCAATTAGTTGACAGATGTGTAAAATATCATTTTAGAACTATTATTGATCATCTTAGGCTATACCCTCTAAAATATACTTTTAAAAGTCATAGTCACAGGTCTCAAATTTCTGTTTATTAGATTCTTCCTAATGTGAGAGATCTTAAAACATTTCTTGCAGTTGTCTCTTTGGATATTGCCATATTTTCCTTTAAAATATAGAAGTTTATCAATAACATCCAAATGATAGTACTTTCCATATTAAAATTAATAACAAATATAAATTCAGGACAGCTACATTGATTTACTCTTGTAATCATTTTAAAGTTCTTCATCTTACAGTTTTCCAATTGATTTTATTATATCCCATATGAGAATTTGTCTTATATTCACTCATTCTACCCAGAGATTCAAGTGATTATGTTAACAATTGCACAGTTTTCCTTCTGAAAACACTGAAAAATTTTTTCCATTTATCTGGAGGAAGGAAAAATTGGAAAAACTTAAGCAAAGACAGAGAAAACATTTTTATGGATAATATGTAGTATCATTTCATTGTGGGTAAATTATTGCTTGTTTTCAAATTAACACTTTTTCCTGATAAAGTATTTTAATTGACAGAGGGTATTGCAAAAAAAAAAAAAATTAATGCATCCAAATTTATTGCAAGGGAAAAATAAGAATGAAACTGAAATAGAACCATTGTTGTTAAGAGTTGGTTTATCCTGTGGTGCTCCTATTAGCAAATCTTACCGTCAAAAATAAATTTGTTTATATGTGAAATACTCAATTTGCATCACTTAAAGGTGTAAAGTAAATGTTTTTTATTGGCTCACACTGTCATTAACTAAAACTCATTTTCTTTTAATTAAGGCATAGCAAGTTGATTGAATTTGCATATTTGGTTCAAAGTTCAAATGGATTTAATAACTGGTGTAAAACAAATCACTGGGATAATGTGTAGGATCAATGGCTTCAGGTGGAGCTTTGTATTTATTTCAAGTATCTGTAGGGGCACGTAAGTTTGGGCAGAAAATTCTAAGAGTAGACTCCAGTGGATGAGTTTTCTGGTTTTAATTCAAAGTAATCGTAGGACAAAGACTCTAATAAAACAGATCCTTGGTTATTCATTACTCATTCATTAACTCATGCATGTATTAATTATTCACTAAATACCTTTTTATTGTCAGGTACTTACCCACATGGAGTTTATAGTCCAACAGGAAAAGTAGTCAGATTGCCTAGCTAGGGCCAGGTTTTTTTAAGGAATGAAGAAAGGACAAAGGAAATTACTGTTTATGGAATACTGATGCCAACTATTATGCTAGGTGATTTTTTTCATAGATTATCTGGTTTAGTCTTTGTGATGACAATACAGGTTAAGTGGTATTTTCCTTATTTTTTTAGATGAAGAGGTAGTTAACTAATTGGCCCAAAATCATACACCAATTAAGAGCTGTGATTTGAACAAGGTCTGACTAACTCAACGACCCTGTTTTTATTGGAGAGGAAGTACAGAGTTGAGAAATGCATAGGCAGCCAGAGAATTTGAGTCTTCCAAGGTTAGGCATGTAATCTTAACATCAATTAATGTACTCATTAGGGTACGTTGTTCTGTAGGTATTCAATACATATGAATTAAATGATTGAGAAGTTGTTATCTTGACCTGCTTCCTGACAAACTGTGGTAGACTCAGCTAGAAGACAAGCTGACAGGGTGCAAGGGTAGCTGTATTGTGTCATTTTTTTATATAGTTAGAAATGATCTGGAGTCAAGTGCAATTGATCTACTTGTTTTTACCTAACTTACTTCCGGAACAGATTTGTGGTAGCTTCTGATACAGGAAGATCATTAATATAAGGACAAATGATCAAAAATTACATATTTGGGTGTTTCCAAATTCAGTCCCAAACTTTCTCCTCTTTACTGTCACTTAAAAATAGTATTAATTACCTAGATTCTTACATGAGAAATGTTGGAAACTACCTTCCATGATACATTTTATAGAATATGTAGAAATTTTCTCCAGATAAGATAGCTAAAGCTATATTAAAATTATCATTAAGCATTTTTCTTCATTGAGGTAAACTGATATCTCTGTATGAGAGGCTGAGCTTTGAGAGTGACAAGGGATAGATGGTGAGCTTGCTCCAGACACTAGGAACACAATGAGACTGATCTTTGGCAAGTGCCTGGATTGTGCTTTTGATTGTAATGAACACTGTATGTTTTAGATAACAGAGGTATTGGTGGCAAAACTAAATTTACTTTTTTAAGATCCTGTTTACTGTCTCATCCAATTGGAGTGCCATCCTGCTTTTTAGAAAAATAAGCTGTAGGATTCCCTATCCAAGGGATGTAAATTGACCTCAAGAAGTGACTTTGGATCTCCTCAAATGCCTGAATGAGTTCTTGGCTTAGTCCAGAGCTCCATGCCAAGGAGCATGAAAGAAGTGACTTTTGCCTTAGTATTGTTCTTACAAAAGGTCTGCTTTAGAGCAGCATTGCAACCTGACGGTGCAGATAACTAAGTTAATTATCCTGTCCAATGGAATTATGTAGTATTTTCCCTTTGAATGCTAGTTGGAGTCTGCCAAGGTTGATGATTTGGGTTTTAGCTCTAAGGATACTGAGCTGTTTCCTCTGATTGTAATTACTGATGGATTGGACTTCTACTTGAGGGCTCCCTGGACCTGCATAGTAAAACCAACCTATTGACAGAGAGAAGATGGTGATTTGCCTAACTTTGTGGCCCAGAGAACTTGCACTTTGTTCATCTGAAGAGGTTTATCATGTTACTTAAATATGAAATTAAAAATTGCCAAGACATAGGTTATTCTAAGCTACACTGTTTAATATTGTGATTTAATCTGTTAAAAGGAGTTTTAATCCTCAAAATGTTAGTACAACACACACTCTGAAGTACCATTTTTAAATAAATGTGTACGCTAAGCCTAAACATAGGCAGATCTCATAGGCAGTTACCTGTCTTTGATGAATGACAAGTCCTGTGTTGTTTCCAGTGGTTCTCAGTAAGGGAAAGCATAGTTATCACGTGTGTTAGTAGCAGAGCAGTTATTAATAAACATAGCTATTGCACTGAGTTGTAGTGGGGCAGTTGTTATTAATGCTTGCTTATTCCTCACCTGTAGTTCATTGAGTAGAAAGCTAAGAGGAAGACTGGAGGAGTAGCTAGCAAAGAAGTATTCTCTGAATTCAGGGCTCAGAGAATTTACCCTTAAAAAAAAAAAAAAAAACTCTCAGAATTGGGATCAAACACTCAGAATAGGATTAAGATATTTCTGAAAATAAAATTTCTTTTCCAAGAAGTCTTTTTCAGTTTGATGCAATCAGTCAGGTCTGTCATGCTGTGTGGAATCTTAAGAATTAAGGAGAGTCCCTTAAACTTGATGCAAGTTTGATTCTAAACAATTATCGTAAGGCCTGAGGGTTCAAGGAAACAATATATCCATTCTTCAAGGAAACCTTGTGCCTTTGTAGTTCCTCAGTCAAAAAGAAGCTGTGGCTGAATCTGTTCCACAACCTAAATTTGTTATTTTAATGGTCAAGCCTGGTATTTCACTTACTAAAATGTATTACTTAATAGATAATTTTGGTGAATAAGTTGCCTATAAAAAAAACCTAATAAATTTCTCTGAGTTATTGAAAATACTATCTTGTCTAGTAGAAGAAGGTTGGTCTTTTAGGTACTCAGGTTGAAACAGGTTGACGTGTTCACTTTCCCTCTTGTCCAGATACGGTTAGATTCTTCATGCCCATGAGCTCATGAAGGGTGCCTTCCCAGTAGAAAGATGGAGAATGATGTTAAAGATTGTGGGAGGGAGCCATACACAATGGTTTATTGAATTAAATTCTTTTTTCCATTTTAGCCATCTTTAATCCTATATCTCATAATTTTACATACAGGTATAGTAAATGAGACAACAGCAGTACTAAGGAAAGGGACAAACTTAAGGTGGAAATTATCAGTCTAAGACACCCAAGACAATATGAGCGATTAGTACTGAGGCCTAGTCTTTTCATGATTTCACAATACTCACCTCTTGACTTTAGATGTAAACTTCACTATACCATATTATGTGTGATTCTGGTCAAGTATGTTCTTTGATTCAAATGCTGTTGGTGAAGGAAAGTCAAAAATGAAAGAGCAATATCTCCAATCTACGTTGTTTTGTTGGGAGACCTTTAACCCAAAAATGTCCAACTTCCCCTTGCTCATCAGTTGTGATATTGATTAACAGATGTGTGCAATTTAAATAGAAGTCTGGATCTACTTTCCAAACTGGCACTCTATATATACTGAAACTATATAGTAGAAGCCGCAGACTACAGTGGGTCATATTCCTGGGATGCAACTTTACATAAAGATTTAAAGAACTTAATTTCACTTTAAAACAAACACAGATTAAGAAGACTATACAATTCACATTGTTAGGATAAGTCACACAAGATTTTAGAGTTGCAGGCTGTTTGGGGTTCCCGTCCGTTACATATTATCCTCTTCCTGCCCTAATCCCTCTTCTGTCATTAGAGTAGGTCACTGGAAAAGTTTTAGAACATCTTAAAAGATCCTGCATGAATATTAATAGGATGAATATCTTCATTTGAATTTAGTAAGTTTATGGAAATCAGAATCAAAAGTTTATAAAAATGGCCTAAAATTCTCAGATTGTAGGAACTCACTTTTGAAAATCCAGGTATCACATAAAGCATATCAAGCCCAAAAGGAGGTTTGGTCAGGATACTGTATTTCAAAAGAGGATTCTGAGAAACATGACTCCCATGAGGGTCAGAGAAGATATATCAGTTTGCATTATAGAATTTATAATATTATGATTCTGGAGTGTCTGATTTTCCAGTAACCCCTGTGGAAGCTAGGCCTTATTAGCTAATGGAAGCTGAGCTTCTGTGCAATATTAATGTCAGCAGCTCTTCACTGAGGGCTTTACCTGTGCCACGCACTGTTCACAGTACTTGTGTTCTTGTAAGGAATGCATTGTCCCTGTTTAAAAATGAGAAATCAAGTCTCAGAATACGTGACTTGGCTGGGACCTCACAATCTGCCGGCTTCTGAACCAGCTCTTCCTGACTCTAGGGGGCTGTTTTTATGGTCTGCCGCCCCCAGTTTAGCCAACCAATTTCTTACGTTTTTATTTGCTTAGTTCTTTTCATCTAAGGATCTGTAAACAGGGACCTAAAGTGTCTAAATTTCAGTCTTCTGACCTAAAACATAATATAGCCCAGAAAGTTAAGAGCTATCAAATTAAGATTTCTGAATAATTTAGATTTAACTTTGAAAAGAAGAAAAGAGAAAAAATTACATGTTGGGAATTGAAATGTAGTTTTGCTTTTCAAAGGAAGGTATATATGATGACCACTGAGCACGACCAACGATGATGTGACATTCCTGAGCAAGATTCTTAAAGACAAGGACACAGCAATCACTGCATGGATTTATTAACAAGCCAGATGTGCTTTTTGGACAGGCTCACCAGACTATTAGATCCATGAAATTCAAAAGACAAAGCACCTGACTTTGAGCATGGCGCACTTGGCAAAATCATCTCCCAATATCTTACAGACAGAGCAAGATAAATATAACTTAGGTTCTATCTAGAATATATTGCTGGATCAATAACTGGTTGAACAACTATACCCAATGGGTGACTGACATCTTGCTGAAGATACTTTTAGGGTGGTGTCTGACATGGCTCAGTCTTCTACCTTGCAATAATTTTTATCAGATGTCCATATAAAAGTCCTGATTATCCAAAGTTTTCCTAGGAGGAAAAGAATACCTATCAAATGGACTGAAAGCCAGAATAAGAATATGAAATCATCTTAACAGACTTCAGTAGGCAGAAATGTGGAAGACTGTTCTTAGGTTTAAAAACTGAAAAACACAAGTACAAATTGAGAGTGGTATGATTTGTGGGTTTAAATTTATTAGATTTTATTATTAGACTTTGTTATCTTTAGACATAAGAAGTATAGCTATGTGAACCAAAATAAACTAACAATTTCCTTCCTTTTTCCTTATCAGTAATTTTGTGGAATATTAAAGCTTTTACCAATATTTGTACAATACTGAGAGTGGTACACCTCACAGATAAATTGCACCTATAAAAATGCTTTTAATCAAATTATACTATGTGCATGTTATAGATTATGAAATACAATTAAACAAACTCACCAGAGTCTTATATTATGATGCTTTTGCCTAATACTGGCCCAATAATTCTCTTTCCTAAGTAATTTTCATAATCTTCCTTTTTTTAAGAATTTTTTGAAAACGTTTTTTAACTTTAACAGTTACTTAGCTTTATACCTTTTTAGAGAGAGCATGTAGAAATTAAATGAAAATATATCTCCTTTTTTTTCTTCTGGAATTGTTTTCTCCCACTAAAATGTAGACTCCATGAGCTTGAGGACCTTATGAGTCTTCATTGCCATGTTCCTAGAACCTAGGATAGTTCCTGGCACATAGTAGTTGCTCAATAAATGTTTGTTAAAGGAAATAATAGCTCAGATGATTTTGACTAAGCTCATCAGCTGGATATTGACTCCATATAGTGTAGTTTGCTGTTTGCCTCTGTGATTTCAGTGAATGGCTTTATTTTAGACAAAAGTGAACAATTATTGAGTAGGCCCAATGAACAAGAAAAGAAGTTAACTAAAGCTTGCAGTGTACCTAACATCTATTGTGGATTACACGTGCTAAACAGAATGTAGGAAAAATCCCATGTAGTAGTCAAATGTTGTAAAATAATAAAAAGTATTGACAATAATCACTAATTATATGCCTCAATTTCTGGCCATTAATAAAGGGACTTGATACATTATCATGTGAGGTGATACAGGAGTCAGGATAAGAGAGCCCTAGGCCAGGAATCCGAGTACTCAAGTTTAAATCCTGATTCAACCACATATTAGTTGTCTGACCTTAAAAAAGCCGAAGTAACCCCTATAAATCTCAGTTTCTCCATTTGTAAAATGGACATAAGAATAGTCATCATTTTACAGGGTTGGTATCAGGATTAAAAAGACATAGTCCATGTGAAGAGATTAGCACAGGATATAGCACTTTGTAATAATAACATAAACAAGCTATTATGGTGTAAATAAGAGCAGTTTTAGCAAGGTGCAACACATTATTATCTCTTTTGTGCAGAGATGAACTTTCTTCTCAGAGAGACGTGACCATCCTAGGCCACAGACAACATTTGGGAACCAGCGCTAGAACCCAACTCCTCCAACTTGAAATCCTGTTTGTTTTGTTCTTTTGAGGGGTGGGGTGTTATTAGGTTTGTTTGTTTATCTTAACGGAGGCAGTAGGGATCGAACCCAGGACCTCGTGTATGCTAGGCGTGCTGTCTACCACTGAGCTATATACCTTCCTCCCTTCAAGCCCTGTTTGCGTTCTAGCTGTGCTCCTTTAACATGATATGAGAAGAATCCTAGAATAATTTTGAACTACCAGCCAAAGTATAAAGAGTCTGAATGGCCCTTCAGGAAGAAAAGCATGCAAATGAGTAAAAGGACACAAATAGAAAAATAGAATGTCCTGGGTCTATTGCACCTGCATTGAGAATATTGAATAGTGTATCTGCTGTTGAATAGAGGGAGGAAATAACTTTATTTTAGAAATATTTTTATTATTTATTTTAAAAGTCAAAATGATTTTATCTATCTACATGTATTTTTGGCACTTAAAAGACAGGGCTTTTTGCTCTTGTGTATAAATTTCTCTGGGCAAACACTTAAGATTGAACAAAATTTAAATATTTAATGCAACTTTATCATGATGTTTTTCTCGTTTGTGTACTACCATATGTATGTGAATTGCCTTTATTTTGTTTCCACAGAATGCTGAAGTTTCTGTTTTTGAAGTAAATATACGCTTTGTTGGTGGACTACTCTCAGCCTACTATCTGTCGGGAGAAGAGGTAAGATGAAAAGCAGCATATATATGGGAAGTATAAAGTGTCTTAAAATTATATTTTCTGGGTAAAATATGTCTTTTGCAGCATCTATTAAATTTTCACATTTCAGTGGGCCACTAGCATACACTAAATTTCTTATAATATCTACTAATTATATGAGCACACTGGGAAAGTCTGGCAGAACATGTTGTCAGGAAATGTTTAGCAATGCCTTTAAAAAACCCTGGCTCCGTTATGTTATGTGTGGTGTGATTACAACTACAAATTATATATGCCTGTGGACAGAGTAAAGAGGCTTAGCACAGTGGCAGGCTTGTGGATAAATCTGTTT